>NC_080170.1:54571885-54803272 GCF_950295315.1 Erinaceus europaeus | reverse complement strand
GAGCTCAATCCCCAGCAGCACATGTGCCAGAGTTATGTCTGGTTCTTTCTGTTCTATCTGTCTCATAAATAAATAAAAATCTTTAAAAACAAATAAATAAAATTTAAAAAGAAAAAATAAAATAATGAATATCTTTTACATTTGGAGGATCTTTCTATAGTTAGAACATAGACTTTAAAAACAAATAAATTTAAAACATCTGAATCAAAAAACAAAAAAGAGCCAAGAATACCCAAAGGCAAAGCTAGTGAGAAATCAGTCTGATGTGTAACAAATGGTTAATATTTCACGTTCCATTATATACTCATGTACTCATGACAAGCTATCCATGTACCTCTTATATTTATGAACAAATGTTCTCATAGGTCATTAAGTCCCAAAGAGAAATATCTTTGCTTGAGAGAGAGAGAGAGAAAAAGAGAGAGAGAGAAAAAATATGCTTGTGAGTTGGATTTGCTCTTTTGCTCTTGAGATATTACCACATCAGTGTGTCTGGGATAGCTGAATGAAGAAGAGCCACACTGCCTCAGTGATGTGTTACCCAAGGTTGTCTATTAATAGGCACCCAAGAAAATGAGGATACATTCGTAAAATTAGTCAGGCCTGTCAAGAGCAATTGAACCAAAGAGTTGTGAGAGATGCTTGACTATTCATTGACTATTCACTGTCGACACCGTTGAGGTTTTGTGGCTATTTTTGTGACATTTTGACACTTGACTCTTGTTCTCTAGATTTATCCCCATGAACATGTCATGTAGCCTCTCTGAATGTCAGTTTTCACATTTATAAAATGGGGGTAATTAGATGGGGAAAAGTTCATAAATGGGGGGTAGATAGCATAATGGTTATTCAAAGAGATTCTCATGCCTGTGGCTGCAAAGTCCCAAGTTCAGTCCCCTGTATTACCATACACCAGAGCTGAGCAGTGCTTGGGCAAAAAATGAAAGCTTAAAAATTGTGAACAGTCTCAGTTGAAATTTATTAAGTGGTGATAGAAACTCTGTGTAATTGATATTAAGAATATATGTTTTGAGGTAAAGTTCCTACTATGTAGTAAGGGTTCACAAAAATTTATTCTTTGTTCATTTATTTGAATAGCATTTTATCTATGGTCTGCATATGCCAAAGGCAGTGCTGAGCCCTGGAGATACAAAGATGAAGAGTAAAAACACCTTCAGCTAGTTAAACTTGCCTCTATGATCTAACTCTGTCACATCTAGACTTAACTTGCTAAAATAGATTGTGACTTTTCCACTTTGCACATTGTCTGTTCATTCATCAGTACTGAATACCTCCCATACAACAACAACTGGGGATAAAAAAAATGAACTAGATGAAAACAGTTTTTGCCACCTCCAAAAGATTTCTAAGTGTAGTAAGTGAAAGTAGATAGTTAGCGACTGTGATGTGTGCTGGTTACATGGAGGAGGAACTAGCTGGAGCATCTAAATTGGGATTGAGATCATATCAAATCAATGGGATTTACAGACAACAATATTTATACCCCTTTCCCATATTGGGGAGCTACTCTCTTCTCTGCTTTCTGGTCTTTTCTGCTTTCAGCTTTCTGGTCCTTTTTCCAGCCATGACATCATCTCCCCAGATGATAACTTGGATCCACCTGCATATCAGATTTCAGGCTCAGGGGAAAAAAGAAAAAGAAAAACAAACAAAACAAAACTAGTATAGCCACAGGCCCTTTGGAATATAGCTAAAATATGCCTACTAGCTATCTATAAAATGGAGGACCCCCCCCCCCCCCAGCTCTTCATCTGCACTATTCCAGCCTTTAGGTCCATGATTGGTCAACAAATTTTTTGACTTTGTATGTTAACTCTCTTTTCAACCACCAGGTTCCAGATGCTAGCAGGATGCCGACCAGACTTCCCTGGACAGACAACCCCACCAGTGTCCTGGAGCTCCGATTCCCCAGAACCCTTGCCCACTAGGGAAAGAGAGAGACAGGCTGGGAGTACGGATCAACATATCAATGCCCATGTTCAGCGGGGAAGCAATTACAGAAGCCAGACCTTCAGCCTTCTGCATCCCACAATGACCTTGGGTCCATACTACCAGAGGGTTAAAGAATAGGAAAGCTATAAGGGGAAGGGATGGGATACAGAGTTTTGGTGGTGAGAATTATGTGGAGTTGTACCCCTGTTATCCTATGGTTTAGTCAATGCTTCCTTTTTATATGTATCTATTTTTATTGGGATTGAGGAGCTTCAGTATTATAGAGGAGTAAGTCCTAGAAGGACGTGTCAAAAATGGACAGTGGTTTTTCTAGCAGACTGGTGGTGTGTGGGTTAAGGTGAGCACAATGCACTTAGATACCCCCCAGGAGGAGATGAATTTGGAAAAGCAGATGATATTTATATGTTATGGCACAGAATTTGAGCATGGTCATAAAAAATGATGGAAGAGACTGAAGGATTTTTAAGTTCAGGAGTGATACCCATATATCTAAGCTGGGCTCCTGAGGAATGTATTTCACTAAAGATCTAGAATAGGAGCAGTGTCTTATAGTAGTTTAGCTCTAACAGTGTCACACAGTTGACATTGAGTCCAAATAGACATTAAAATAAGGGGATTCTCTGTTTTGCCTGAACCACCTTTGAAGAATCACCCACATATTCTCAGAACTGAGGGTAGGATGAGATCTTTCACCATGTTCGTAATCACTAGGATGGCAGAGAATGAAGAATGGTGAAATCTGGACCTTGCTTTGGGAGGAATAGATTTCAATGTCAAGAATTGGCTTTAAATATGAAATGGATGACCAATCACTTTGCTGATGCAATTCTACTTTTTCACTAAAAGACATTGCAAAACCAATGCCCCAAACTCACACTTTCTCATTAAGGCCCAAACACTGGTAGACAGGTCCAGAATCTGCAACTCCTTTCATAACTTTCTTTGGGAGTTCTTTGAAAAAGTAGGGTGGGAGGTTGCTGCTGTTGTAGGTGACAGAGTCACAGGTTACAATTCCTGGGTAGTACATCATCATCCTGGCTGCTATGTTGACCTTTTGACCAATGACTATAATAAGAAGGAGAAAACAGCCACTGAGCTGAATGCATCTAAGACATACTGTCCCCAAAAGGAATATCACACTTCCCCCCCTCTGCTCTTCAAGGCACAAATCTTACCTTCAACTACCCACTTCTTCATATCCAACAGTAGGCAAAGCTACTGATTAGATGACACCCAAAGATAATAAAGTTTCTGAGGAAAGACCCATATCTCCTCATATTCCCTCCTCCCACAAACCCTTGGGAAGTTCCTGCCATACCTGTGTATTCATGTCGCACAGAGTGACCAACAATTCCACAGAAGACGATCCCACTGGCAACACCAATGGATACCATTCTTGGTCAGAAGAAAGGGCATTATGGGGAAAGAGAGAAAGAAAGTGATCAGAGAGAAAGGGGTGAGGATGGTGAGAGGACAGCAGAAGGTTTTCAGTAACTTCCCCTTCTGTAGGTAGTTTAGGACAATCAGGTAGGACTTGGAGAAGGAAGGATATATGGAGACTGAGTTCTGAGAATTGGTAATACAGTTAATTTTTATGCCATTTCAAAGTGTTTACTTGAGCTGATTTTAAATAATAATAAGCAACTCACCCCAAATGAATTGGTGGTAAACAGTTGCCAGAATGGAGGTAATTCAGATAACCTATGTGGCATTGGAATTGACTCTTGCTAACTCACAAGAATGGCTGTGGATAGAGATGATGGGGCATAGTAGTGGCATTATTTAGGGTGAGGGTATTTATTATCCAGTGTATTATTATTTGGTAGAACAGGACTACAAGCAAACTTATTGAAGTGGTTAGGCTGGGCAGGGTTGGAGACAGTAAATTCTACCTTCTGAACAGTTTTATCATGAGTGGGTCATATTAAAGTCAGATCAATATATAAACTTCTACCCAATGGTTCATTTCATTTTCCAGTTACTAAAAATAAACTCCAACATGGTTCTGAGAATTATCCCTACCAAGGAGATATCAAGAAGTACAGGGAGACAGTCAATTTCAATTTGCTTATTATCCAAGAACATGTGGACATCGAATGGGGAGTCCTTTCTCCTCTGGCTTTTATGTCCATTGTCTTACTGCATTGGGCTAGGCTTGCCCACTCTACTTGACACAGATGTCTAGGTAGAAAGAGGGCAACTGTCCATTATAGCCTTACTTAGAATTTTGTTTCCTGTTGTATCCTGTATTGCTGTCCCTAACTACAGGGTCAGGAGCAGGTGCAACACTCACTGGATTTTATGGTCTTGTGAACAGAAGTCAAATATATCCACAGCACTTTCCAAGGCATGTGTGACCTCATTGGGTGCCTTCTCTCCAGGGAAGCCAAAGACACAGAGGAAGGAGCAACCCTGTGAGGAAGATTACAAACCCATATCATAAAGGTAATGACACTGAGATGGATGATACAAATCTACCTCATAGGAGTCGGGCTGTAGCGCAGCGGGTTAAGCATATTTGGTGCAAAGTGCAAGGACCGGCATAAAGATCCCAGTTCAAGCCCGGCTCCCCACCTGCAGGGGAGTCACTTCACAGGCAGTGAAGCAGGTCTGCAGGTGTCTATCTTTCTCTCCCACTGTCTGTCTTCCCCCCTCCTCTCTCCATTTCTCTCTGACCTATCCAACAATGATGACAACAATAATAACTACAACAATAGAACAACAAGGTCAACAAAAGGGAATAAATAAATATAAAAAAAGAAAATATTTTTTTAAAAAAATCTACCTCATGTTTGGGTTCTTTGGCATAGCCTATTGGGACCCCCATCAGTGGCAACATGATCACATGTACATGGCCTTGTATGTGAAGGACACAGTTCTTTGAACATGCTGTATCTGCCCACATTGTTGGACCACACACATTTCTGGTGGTTGGGTTCACAGTCTTTCCCTTCCTTTCATCAATGTCTGTGAGAATGCCTCTTGCTTTGCATAAATTGTTGGCAGGCTCCCTCAGTTCACAGGTACCTTGTCAAACATGAAGACTTTGTTGATTTGGCCTCGAGTGACCCTCAGGACAGAGTTAATGTGCACACAGGCATCCTGTATGGATGAGCTTATGTCTTCTACTTTCTCTCCATCCTTAAACATCAGGTTCACAAACACAATTGTCACTGGGCGAAGCTCTGACAAATAGCCCCGAAGCTGTTTGTCATCAATCTGTAAGGCAGAGAAGCTTCCCTCAGCATGTCTTTTTAGTTAGAGATCTTTCTTACTCCTTCCAGTGTGTTAAACCATGCATTTACCTGCTTTAATATGCTCTCCATCAGGTACTTTTGCAGGGACATCTCCAGCAGGGGATTGGACTCCAGCATGCACGAAAGTCTCAGGAGGTCTGGAGAAGGGTTAGAGGGGGGCTGGCTCAGATTGGGGGGGCTTGGCTCTGTCATGCATAAAGAGCAGCCTCCAGGCCCTATTCCCTCAAGCACTGGTCTTCACAGCTCACCGTGGGGATTCTGGGACACCTGGGGGGTCAAACAGAACCAATGGATATTCAATAAGCTGTCCTAAGAGGTTGCAGGTCAGGCCGGGCAGGTTAAGCACATATAGCATGAAGTGCAAGAATGGCCTAAGGGGTGGGGATCGCTTCACAAGCATTGAAGCAGGTCTGCAGGTGTCTACTTTCTCTCTCCCAGTCTTCCCCTCCTCTCTCAATTCCTCTCTGTCCTATCCAACAACAGTAACAGTAATAACAACAAGGGCAATAAGGGTAACAAAAATGGGAAAAAACCCAGCCTCCAGAGGCAGTGGATTCGTAGCACAAGCACTGAGACCCAGCGATAACCATGGGGGCAAAAAAAAAAAAAAAAAAGTTGCAGGTCTCCTGAAATTCTTGTTTGTCCCTCGAAACCTATATTCTGGGGCTATCCCACTTTGGAACTTGATATTTTCATCTCTGGTCATAGGAGATGAGAAAGGACAGATTAAAAGAAAAGAATAGAGCATAGGGCATAGATAAGGGGGTGTAGAATTACAGCAGCAGCAAAAACAAGACTCAAGACATACATACATACATACACTTCACTAAACTATTCTCCTATATCCCTATTTGGGAAAGGGCAGAGGGGCTTTATTATGTCTTCAATATAGTGGTTGACATTCCTGTGTTCAAGTACTTATAGACATGTAATAGAATGAGCTTGAATAAATAAAAACATTACATAGAATAGACTTAGCATCGACATGTGGCTCATTTGATGGAGCTTATATATTAACCATCCATAAGGACCCAGGTATGAGCCCTGGGCCACCACATGGGAGCACCTACAGGGGGGAAGATAGTGTTAAAGTGGTGCCATGGTGTCTCTTCTTTCTGTGTCTTTATCTCCCCTTATCTATCTCTCACCCTCTGCCTAGAAGAAAGGAAAAACAAAATTAAAAGAAATAAAAGTAACCACTAGGAATAGTGTAGTAGTGCAGGCACTGAGCCCAGCAATGACCCAGTGGCTGGCGCGCGCGCGCGCGCGCACACACACACACACACACACATCGAGTATGTTTTCATTGGGGGATAGAGCAATGATAATGTGAGAAAGCAAGATGAAAAGTTAAAATGGAGTCTGAATGGGATATAAATTATGAAAAAAATAGAATGTTTAAAAATTTATTGATCACATAGTATAGTCAAAACATCATGCAAGGCAATGTACAGGAATAAAAAATTCATTAGAAAATGAGCGTTTCCCCTTGGAGATTCTGTCTCTATGGATATTCAAATATAATATGTATGAAAATGTCAGTGGGAAACAGATTAGTCAGATCAAACATATTTGGTAGATAAGGACTAGCAGAGGCTGTGAGCTGATTTTTCATAAAAATGTCTTCAAGAGAATAGGGAATTTGACTATATCTTGAATGATTTATGAAGTTTTACTAAAATGACTGAGGAGTGCATGCCTAACAGAGAGAACTGAAAAGTTTAGTAAAAAATTATTATAGTATGTTAGAGGACTGGTACAGATTCTACCTCACCTGGCCAGAATATCATGAATATTTGGAGGCTAGGAATAAATGACAGTGAAAAGACTGTGGGCAGAATAAAGGAGTTACTTCCTAGCTCAAAGGACTCCTCAATTACAAATTGGGTGGTACACCTCCTAACAAAGCCACAGAACCTAGATATAGATCAAGGCCCATGAGACAAAACACATGTGCACATGTACCCTTAAGTTAGGAGGAAATATACACCTTAAAGCAAAAGTGCACAATAGTTTGCAGTGACCCAAAACAGCAAGCAAGTAGAAATACCTAAAAAAAAAAATTATACATACCTTTCCCATATTTGGGAGCTACTCTCTGCCCTGATCCAGTCCTATTTCCAACTCTGACACCATCTCCCCAGACAATACCTCTGGTCCAACTGCATGTTAGTTATCAGGAGCAGGCAAAAATTAGTAAAGCCATGGGGCCCCCTGGAATATACCTAAAATAGACCTATTAGTGTTTGCCAAAATGAAGACCCTGAACTCATCTGCTATATTCTTGCCTTTAGACTGCTGACTATTAAACCATTTGTTCTGCTTTATATATTCATGCTTTTTCAGCCACCAAGTTGCAAATGCTCCCATGATGCCAACCTGACTTCGCTGGACAGAGGACCTTACCAATGAACCCTGGACCCCCACCTCTCCAGACCCCTGCCCCACTAGGGAAAGATAGAAACAGACTGGGAGTATGGATCAAGCTGTCAATGCCCATGTTCAGTGGAGAAACAATTACAGAAGTCAGACCTTCCACCTTCTGCACCCCATAATGACTCTGGGTCCATGCTCTCAGAGGGATAAAAAAATAGGAAAGTTTTCAAGGGAGGCAATGGGATATGGAACTCTGGTGGTAGAAATTGTGTAGAAATGGACCCCTCTTATCCTATGGTCTTGTCAATATTTTTTATTTTATAAAAATATTAATAAGAAAAGAAAAAAGGATCTGCCAAAAAGAGTTGCAAAGATAACAATAATAATAATAACAACAACAACAAGGGCAAAAAAAATGGCCCCAAGGAGAAGTGGATTTGTAGTGTAGGCACTGAGCCCCAGCAATAAGCCTGGAGGCAAAAAAAAAAAAAAGAGTTGTAAAGGTCTGAACCATAATAGACAGCATGATGGAGAAACAGAATGTCTTGCTGTATGATAGTTTGCTCCTTGTCCATGAAAGTAACTTCTAAATCCTTGGATTTTCCCAGTAGTAGTATATCTGTTGTTCAGGGTGGGTCTCTTGTACACAACGAGCTATATGCTAATAAGATGACTCAGGATGGAGTAGGGGCTTTGAGTCACTGGGAAATCTACTTAATCTCCCAGTATCTGAAGAGAAGGGACCTGGAGGTTGAGCTTACTTCCATGGTCAGTGCCTCCACAATTAAGACCCCAATAAACACTCTGGACATCCAGAGACTGGGTAGGCTTTCCTGGTTATCCATTAAACATTGAGATACAGGCAACATGTGTCCCAAGGCCACAGGATTTCCATATTTGGGACTTTCCCAAACCTTGCTCTAGGTGCCTCTTTATTTGGGTCTTCCTGGTTTGTATTTTTAATAAGACTCATTGTAAGTGTAGTACTTGCCTGAGTAGAAAGATAAATAGTGTTTGGTGTATTGCACCAAAGCAAACTCTGGGGGGGGGTGGGGGGGGTTTCAAGTCCTGGAATATGGTGGCAGAGGAGGACCTAGTAGGAGCTGTATTGTTATGGTGAAATGTTATGCATGTACAAACTATTGTATTTTACTGTCGACTATAAACCACTAATCCCCCCAATAAAGAAAGAGAGAGAGAGAAGTAGTGTAGGGTTTTGTTTTGGTTTTAACACTGACATTATCACTGGGGCTCAGTCCCTGAATGATGAATCCACTGCTTCCAACAGCCATATTTTTACTTTTTTCCTTTTATTTTTCTTTTCTTTTAATGTTTGTTTATTGTTTATTTTGTTTGTTTGTTTGTTTTTATCAGAGCACTGTTCAGCTCCGGCTTATGGTGGTGCAGAGGATTGAACCTGGGGCTTTGGAGCCTCTAGCATGAGAGTCACTTTGCATAACCATTATGCTATCTACCCTCTGCCCTCTTTTTCTTTTCTTTTAAAAAAAATTGTCACTAGTATTATTGCTGGGGCTCAGTGCCAGTACTACAAATACACTGACTGCTCCTGGATGCCACTTCTTTCTTTCTTCCTTTCAATGATTCTTTCTTTCTTCTTTATTAGATAAGACAGAGAGAAATTGATGTGGGAAAGAGAAAGAGGGAGAGAGAGAGACACCTGAAGACCTGCTTCACTGTTTACGAAGCTAACCTCTATAGGTGGAGAATGGGGGCTTAAACCCAAGTCCTAGTAACATGTGCACTCAATAGGGTGTGCCACTGCCTGGAAGCCCTTTTTTATTTTTCTGATAAAAACAGAGAAAAAATAAAGGAGAGGAGAAGGGAAGAGACAGAGAGAAAGAGAGGGACTTTTAGCACTGCTCCATTACTTACGAAGCTCCCTTCACCCCCCCCATGGGTGGGGACCAAGGACTTGAACCCAGGTCCTTGAGCATGGAAATATGTTTACTCTACTAGGTTCACTGTTGCCTGGCCCCAGTAGCTTAAATATATTAAGTCTTGGGGTATCTGTCTGACATTCATGTAGATATATTATTTTTACATGGTTCTAGAATTTATGATAAAGTCTGGCCTAAATTCTGGATGTTAGGGCTCTGGCTTGGGTAAGGCAAACAAATTTTAAGACCTTGAGATTACCCCCTTAAATTCCCTACCCTTGTCTCTAGTCAGCCTTACCCTTGTTCCAGTCTTGCTGAGAGCTTGGATGAATGGTGCTCTGAGAGTGGGGAGGGAAGAATGGAGAGTTAAGGATCACCAATTTATCAGGAACAGAGGGGCCAGGTGCATTACAGTGCACAAGGACTTGGGTTCAAGCACCCAGTCCCCATGTACAGCAGGAAGCTTCAGCAGAGTACTGAGAGGACCAGCGTAAGGATCCCGGTTCAAGTCCCCAGATCCCCACCTTCTCTCTGTCTCCCCTCCTCTCTCAATTTCTTTCTGTCCTATCCAACAACAACATCAATGGCAACTGTAACAATAACAACACTAAGGGAAACAACAAGGGCAACAAAATGGGAAAAATTGGCCTCCAGGAGCAGTGGATTCATAGTGCAGGCACCGAGCTCCAGCAATAACCCTGGAGGCAAAAATTAATTAATTAAGTACTGAGGATCTATCTTTCTTTTCTCTCAACTTCTGTCTCTATCAAAAATTTTTAATTAGTTAAAATATGTATTTAAAACATTGAATAGGAACAGAAAGAGACTAAAACAATAAAAATATGTGATTTGGGGTGAAAATTTAAGGAAAGGATAATCTTAAGCCCAAGTAAAGAAGAGAAAAATAGTGTCAAGAAAAGAGAGGAAGGGCTGGGCAGTGTTATACCTGGTTGAGTGCACATATTACAGTGTGTAAGGATCCAGGTTCAAGCTCCTAGTCCCCAATGTTGGATGAAAGAATTATGAGTGATGAAGCAGATCTGCAAAGTCTCTCTTCCTCTCCCTCTCTTTCTCCCCTTTTCTCAATTTATCTCCATCTCTACCCCATAAACATAACAAATACTTAAGAAGAAAGGAAGAGAGAGGAATCTAAGAATGGGCACTTACAATGAAGGCCTGATTACACAGGGCCTTGACATGAACAGTCCCAGCCAAGAGGAAAAAAGAAGGTAGAAGATTTGGGGTTCAGACTGACAGATAGGTGAGCATATGCCCCCCAACATATACCTTCAATCAGTTTTTATTGGGTGGATAAATATATGAAAGGATAGAAGAGACACAAACAGATTACTCTTCTGACAAGTTTTCTGGTACAGTTAAAAGAGGAAAGTAGGATTCATAGAAGCTTTTGTATTTTTTTTTCTCCCCACCCCCAGCTTTTGTATTTTTGTTTTCTTCCATCTTGGGGGAGATTTCTAAATGTTTGGAAGGTGAGAAAAAGGGCTCAGAGTCAAGGAAGAGAAAGAGGACCCAAAAGGGGTTGTTTTTAGGCCCTCAATTGGGGGAAAAGATTAGGTCCCCATTGTGTGCCTCCCCCCAAAAGAAAACACACACACAAAAAACAAAAACAAAAAAACTAGGATATCTTTGAAGTAATCCATTCCTCCTCATACTGAAACCTCTGTTCATTGGGTTAAGACCCTACTCCTACCATTACGGGTAAAGCCATTGATCCATGGAAAATACTTACATTTCTGGTCACCAGAAGGATAATAATCCATGAAAGTCATACATTTTGTGAAAAATTCATCAAAATTAAAACTAGAAGGTGGTTTTAGGAAGATAACCTAAATTTAAAAAAATGAGAAGTTTTTTGGTTATTTGAATGGTTGTCTGTTTATTTGAATATAATTTTTATCAGAAAAGACAAGGCGTGTGCTTTTAAATGTCCAGGACATGGTAAACAGAGATTGGCATACTTAAACACTGAAGCACTTTAATTCAGATGTGATTGTGTTCCTTTGCCATTACTTATCAAGACATATCTTCAGTATATATTTAGAGGGTCATTCTGCAAGGCTAACCTATATGCATTTCCAGTCTAAAAACCTTCTTCTTTTTATTTTGTATCATTTTCACTTAAATGAGAGCTGATTAAATGTACATCTCAACTTCTAAGTGTAATCTTTGCTGTTCCTGAAGCTAGGTCTTTAGCTCTCCAAAACACTCTAACCAAGTCCTGCATCTCCATCACAGGAAAGCCCAGTTACTTTCTCTTAGACAATCAGACTGAGATCCTCCCACAGGAGCTGTCTTGGACTGAAGCTTCCTCTCTAACCCAGATTGACCTCCTCGAGTCTCCTGCCAGTGATGTCCTGAAACCAGTCTCCCCAGTATCTTTTCTGGCAGACAAACCCTGGCACAGCCCGGCAGGACTTTTGCAAGAGCACACTTACCTTCACTGCTCTCTGATCTGGAATTCTTTCAATTTCAATCATGCTCCTGTCACAAAGCTGCCAGCAATTAGGGGACAGAATGACTTCATTCATCTGGGCCATGTTCTGTGCCATACGCACGTCATCCACAGCCTGACCGATCACCAGGAAAAAGTCTTTGGTGTCATCCCCGAAGACCAACATGGTGATGTGGCCAGCAGCCAGTCCTGTGGGGGACCGGGGTGGGGAGGGGAGGCGGCAGGTCTTCATAGAACTTATGAGCTCCTTCCCAGCAGCATGGGCAGGACTAGTATGGCCTTGAAGGTCTCTCTGAGTCACACAAGACTCAGATGTGCCTTTTTGGGGTCCAGCCTCCCAAATTCCTCTCCCCAAGCTAGAGAGTCGGCTATTAGTTTACTCCTTACTGTGAAACTAAACTCCCTGGTTGGACTTTTTTTTTTCTTTTCTTCAATTAATTTATGCTGAAGGATAACAGAGAACAACTTTAATAATTCTTATTTGGGAAGCATTTGCAATTTATTCAGATTGAAGTGCCAGCCAAAATGAAATCTTTAGGAATTACTTTTAGACAAGTGTATAGCTGTATGAATGGGGGGAGGGAGGCAGGTGTCCAGTCCCAATAAACCTGGAAGGTTTGGTGTATGCCAATAACTTGCATTCCCTTTTTGCAAGAATTTATAAAGTAGATTAGCCCAAATTCCCTTAGCTGATAAAGGAAGAGATCCAAATTCACAGTCTTGTTAGTTAGATTCCTGTGGCCAGGACATAATGGCAGGGCTGGGCACTGTGATCCTATTTTTCTCTCTGGGACAAAAATGCTGCACTAATACTGCTGTGCATCCCTCCTTCCTTGCGGGATTAAGCTTACCTATCTTGACTCGGACGTCGAGGCCTTCTTCAGACTCCTGGGAGTCAAAAAGCCCATGGATCTCCAAGCTGCATTTGACTACAACTGTGATGATGTTTTTCAGCTGCTTTCGCTCCACCTTCCACAAGGCGAGCAGTGCGTCACCTATAGGAGACACACACTAGGCCTGCCCTGGGCAGCCAGGCTATTCTGTAAGAAGTTGGAACAGAACCCTCATCCCCAAATGCCCTAACTAATTTACTGCACCTTTCTTTGTCAGAGTAAAGTCATCCCCATCTATCTCTACCCTCATCTCAGCAAATCCCCTACCTGCAAACTTGAGGATGTCACCTCCGAAGAGCAATACTTCTGAGCAAAAAAGAGAGAAAGAAAAAAGTGAAATTAAGCTAATGAAAATAAGTCATTCTTCATCCATGAAATAGAAACAAGTTCAACAGAACAGTGATTCAGAAAACAGTCTTCTACTAACAATGTTATCTTATCTAAGTCACCTAAACCTATCTGAGTTTATTTCCTTGATGGGGCTACTGAACTATATTGAGTTCAGGCTTTGTTTCTGTGAGAAAAAACTAACAGAGAAAGTAGGATTTCTGGTGAGGCCTGAGGACAGAAAACTGTGAAAGCTATCTATGGTCAATGTGTGTTTTGTTTATTATCACTTTGACTTGTTTATTTCTGTTTATGACATATTTGGATAGCTTTCTCTCATTTACATGTCACCACAGATGTCTTGAACAGCATTGTACTGAGATGTAAAACAACAGTAAATGTTTCTGCTTTTAAGAAGCACTGAATTTTTGGCAAGGCAGTGATGGAGCACCTGCTTTGCTTGTATGAGGCCGTGGCTTTGATCCCGCATGATTAAAAAAAAAAAAAAGGCAAGTTAGTGCCCTTTCAAAAAAAAAACAAAAGCCCAACAACATAGAAATATTAGGGCTGTTGGGTGGGGGGGAAGCTTGCCTGTTAGGATGCTTGCTTTGCCATGCACATAACCCAGGTTTGAATCCAGCACCACAGTAATGGTGGAAGCTTCAGTGCTGTAGCGTCTTTCCCTTTCTCTCTGTCTCTTTATATCCTTATCTTATTTATTTTGCATAAAGACAAAGAGAAATTGAGAGGAGAGGGAGAAAGAGAGAGAAGCTGCAGCAATGTTTTGCCACTCAAGAAGCTTCCCTCTGCAGCTGGAGACCAAGCGTTTGAACCAGGGTCCCTGTGCATAGTAATATGTGTGTTCTGCCAAATGAGCTATCACCTGGCCTCCAGTCTCTGAATTTCTATATGAAGAAGTTAGCTGGGAACAGTAATCTCAAGCAATGGGGGACGGGAGGTTTAAATATTGTTTAACGAATGGCACTATGAGCAGGGCAAGAGGTATACCATAGGTCTTGGTCCCAGAGGTCCCTGGTTCAGTCCCCAGAATTACTACATGCCAGTTCTGAAGTCTTTCTCTCTGTTAAAAATAAATAAATCTAGGGAGTTGGGCGGCAGCGCAGCGGTTTAAGGGCACGTGCCACCAAGCGCAGGGACTGGCATTAAGGATCCCGGTTCGAGCTCCCCAGCTCCCCACCTGCAGGGGGTCGCTTCACAGGCGGTGAAGCAGGTCTGCAGGTGTCTATCTTTCTCTCCCCCCCTCTGTCTTCCTCTCCTCTCTCCATTTCTCTCTGCCCTATCTAACAACAACGACATCAATAACAACAACAACTACAGCAACAATAAAAAACAAGGGCAACAAAAGGGAAAATAAATAAATGGAAAAATAAATAAATGAATCTTTTAACTGGGACCAGGTGGTGGCAAACCTGGTTGAGAGCACATGTTACCATGTGCAAGGACCGGATTTGAGTCCCCAGTCCCCACCTACAGGGTGAAAGTTTTATGAGTGGTGAAGCGGTGCTGCAGGTGTTTGTCTCTATCCCTCTCTATCACCCCCTTCCTTTTGATTTCTGACTGTTGCTATCCAATAAATTAATAAATAAAATTTTTAAAATTTACATAAATATTTTTAGAAAAAGATGTTATGAGGGAACTTGGGACCAATAAATGACTAGATGTAGGATTGCATTTAATAGAGTCAGTTCATTTCTTCACGGTTAGCTCAAATTAGTAATGCAAGAGGGTAGGAAATGTGAATAAGTAGACTAATGTTTCCAGCTGGTGCATTAGAACTCATTAGTCGAAGACAAATTGCTGGTAAGTTTTGTAATACACATCTACACTCTGGTGCCATTTGTTTAGTCAGTGAATATAACTCAAAGCACCACAACAGTTCTTGTTAAATTAGTCTCTAATTTGGTCTTTTAGCTAATGCAAAACATTCTATCCCCTAGATATTGAGGTTTGATCACTTTCTTTCAGTTATATTAGATTAAATTTCATGAAAGATTGGTGTAGCAATGCACATTTCATAGAGAAAAAAAGGAAGTGTGGCAAGTAATATACTGTCTCATAATCAGCAAATACAAAGTGTTCTTCAGGTGGAGCCCTTTGGTTCACTTACTCTCCACTATTGCACTTATGTAGTAGTTGAGAATCTCCACCAATTGCTCTGCCCCTCGATCCATGTACATGGCCCTGCTGAACTTCTCGGTCATTGCAGTAAAACCTGTAATAAATACTCAGCTGGTTTCTTTGGTTCCTTGGAAGACCTCGGCAGAGCTGGGGGAGATGACCCACAGGGGGGAGGCATGGGTCAGGCTCAACCTTTAAGAATGGATAGGGCTTCTCTTCATGACTTTTGAGACTGACTAAGTGTCAGATTCACATTTCTCTCTGTTGGTTATTGTAGTGGTCAGAGATAGGTGCCCATAATCTCTTCCCTCCATATTCTTGTACAGGGATCATTGCAGTGCCTGAAACTGGGTAGAGAATGTTCACACCATGGTAATAAAAATACAAAACTCAAAACACCCCTAACAAGGTGGAAAGTTTTATGCTAAGATGCAAAACAACATCTGGATGGGGTATTTTTTGAAATCAGACTTGCTTGTGATATGTGGCCATGTGTGTAAGGAAGGTTCACAGGTGAGGGGTTGTCAGTGAAGTTTGGGCTAGGATGCTGGTGTCCAAATTTTCAGGCATGGAACTTGGGTATTTTAAAGATGTGCCTGTGGCTGAACATACTGTGTAAAGAAGGTGAGGAAATCAGGGTCACAGCTTAACTCTACACACCCCATACGAGGGCACTGGCTCTGAGAAGGGCCCTCTCCGCAACCCAGCTCTACATGTGAGATCTGAGGGCACCTGGAACTTATCCAAATGCAGCACCCCTTTTGTGCTTGCCTGAAATATCAACAAACATCAAGACTCCATCAAAATAATCTACAGAGGGTCGCTCAGGAGAGAAGGCTCCGTAGATGATAAGGTCTGGCAAATGAGCAGCTATTCTCACGATGGCCCGGTCTGACTCTTCTTTTCTTGTGTTCATACTCAAAGCAATGGTTCAAGGTTTTGTGGGCACAGCAGATAGTTCCCAATGAAAGATCCTCTAGAAAGAAATGCTGAGAGTGGAGATCAGAATTTATTCAATCCCTTTCTAACTTCTTTTTCATTTTTCTCTCTTGTTTGCTTCATCATATTTAAATTATTTATTTAGGGACCAGGCAGTGGTCCACCCGGATGAGTGCACATATTACAAAGTTCAAGGACCCAGGTTCAAACCCCCAGTCCCTACCTGCAGGGAGGGAAGCTTAACAAGAGGTGAAGCAGTGCTGCAGATGTTTCTCTCTCCCCCCCACCCCTGTCTACCCCCTCCCTCTTGATTTCTGCTTATATCCAGAAAATAATAAATAGGGAGTCAGGCGGTAGCGCAACAGGTTAAGTGCTCGTGGTGCGAAGCACAAGGACTGGCATTAATGATCCCAGTTCCAGCCCCCGGCTCCCCACCTGCAGGGTTGTCACTTCACAGATGGTGAAGCAGGTCTGCAGGTGTCTATCTTTCTCTCCCCCTCTCTGTCTTCCCCTCCTCTCTCCATTTCTCTTTGTTCTATCTAACAATGACGACATCAACAACAACAACAATAACAATAAAAACAAGAGCAATAAAAAGGAAAAATAAATATATATAAAGAAAAGTAAAGAATAAATAAAACATTAAAAATTATTTTAAAATAAGTAATTTATTTCTTTGATAGGGACAGACAGAGATTAAGGGAAAATTAACAAGGGGAAGATAGGGTGAGAACATCTGCAGTACTGCTTCACCGCTCACAAAGCTTTTCCCCTGCAGGTGGGGACTAGGGGCTTAAACCAAGGTCCTTGTACATTGTAGCATGCTCACTCTACCAGGCACACCACTACCCAGCCGCTGGTCCTGCTTCTTTAAATGAGTGAGCTGAAGAATGGTGAGATGTTACTTCAAAGGGTCAGCTTTCTCTCTCAAGATAGACTCACTTGTACTTCAACCTCAAGCAGTACTTAAGTGCAGGAGAACCCCATAAACAAGATACAATGGATGAAGATGACTAAAAATGTGTGTCTGTCATTAGAGGTGAGCCCTATGTGAAAGTCCTGCTATAGAAGGGCCACAGTACTAACCACCCACACTTACTCTCTTCCTCTGTCATTACATCTCCACTGCTCACTCCTCCCTTTTGGTTTCTCACTTTTTCTCCCTTTTGAAAAAAAAGAAAGAAAAGAAAGAAAGAAAGGAAGGAAGGAAGAAAGGGAGGAAGAAAAGAGTAGAGACGTGATGTTATGTGCATGAGTATGTATTTACATAAGATGAGTGGCACATTGGAGTATTATACACAAACAGGAAATTTAGTGTATCAAGGTTTAATCGTAATAAGTGGAAAGACTTCAAAAGTGTGTGTCTGTAGGGTACGTGTGTGTTTCTGTAAATGGAAGGAAATAGACATTTTAATTTGTTACCTAATTTGTTCTGAGAAAACTAAGATTGCCTAAGCTTTTCCTGTAGCTGCTGTGGCTGATGAAATGTCCGTGCCTACCATGCTGAATAAGAATTGCAACTGCAAGTTTTCCAGAGCAATTTAAGTTCCTGAAGTAAG
The DNA here is from genome assembly GCF_950295315.1 of Erinaceus europaeus. Taxonomy (NCBI): domain Eukaryota; kingdom Metazoa; phylum Chordata; class Mammalia; order Eulipotyphla; family Erinaceidae; genus Erinaceus; species Erinaceus europaeus. The sequence continues at coordinate 54,785,437 of NC_080170.1, read as the reverse complement.
AGAGACAGAAAATAAGAAAATAAAATACACTTTTTCTTTTTAAAAGGAGAAACTATTACTGAACAGTCTGGAGGAATTGGTTAGTAATTTTAGCCAGACATAGGCCAGAATTTGGAAACATTTAAAAAATTAAGATGGCTAACATACAGACTTAAGGAAAACATTTTTTTAAGTTGGGAAAAACAGTACATCTAATAGACAAACTTTTTAAATGCTTTTTAAAATTTAAATCCTGAATATTAGAGTGTGGGTGAACTTTGAAAGGAAAAATACTGGAAAATTCAAATGTTAAGATAGCAAGCAAGAGAGTAACTGTTAAATTGTTTGTTTGTAAAACCACAGCTTGTAGCAAGGACAGTTCATAAATAACAGGTAAATCAGGTCATCTCAGAGAATGAATTCAAGGTGTGATATGAAGTTAGTAGGCTAAAGGAAAATTGGAAACTCAGAATGAGCTAATAATTTGGGGAAATTTTTGTGTTAAAAAAACGTAAAGGGGATTTTAATTTAAGGAAATTAAATACAAGATGAATAAAAGGAAAGCTTAAATATATTATGCAACTCTTCTTTTGTTTCTATTCTACACTACAGAGAACTGAAAAGTAAACAAATACTTCTAAGAAAGAATTAAAGCCCAAGATAAGTTGCTGATTATTTTAGATACATTCAAGTAACCCCAGATCACCTATATGCACAGAAATAACAGATATAACACTAGTGTTAGCAACACCATATCTTCCTAATGAGTACAATACTCATGGCTTCACTCTAATTTGAAGATAGTGGAAATGGTTATTTTTTGTTCTAAAATAACCAAGCCTGACACACCCCAGAAGAAAATATAACACCGAGAAAATGAGTGTTTGCTGAAAAATCACAAGATTTCCTTCTGAAAGGGAAAGGGACTGTGCAGCTGTCTCTCTGAATTTATAGCCAATGTTATGATTAATGAGAAGATGAATTAAGTAGTTGCTAAGATTACATTGTTGTAAATAGGTTACAATTAAATTAAACAGGTGGACAATTTTTTTCCCTAAGTTTCTTCCTCCAGGAAAGGAAAGCATTTGGAAACTAAGATGACAAGTGAAGAGGAAAACTAGGATAAGGAAATTATTTGCTCATGGACTAAGAGTCAGGCACTGAAAATGAATACTTGATTTTTCTTATGAACACTGCTAACAAGATGACAGAACGATCTCTGTGCTAGAGGAATACAGCTTCTGCTTTAAGCTCTCAGGCACCAGAAAAGAATTAATGACATTTACTGTGTGGGTACATATACACACTGGGATTTTAATTCATAGAGGGCTCTTATGTGTGTTTTATAGAGGCTGCCTCATTTAATCCCCTGACCAGCACTTCAAGGTGGGCCTCACTCCCATTTTACAGATATGGAAGCTAAAGTTGGTCCTGCTTTGGTTGATAACACTAGCATCCAGGTCTGGTGATTGGATAGTTGTATTCCTCTCACCATAGCTTCCTATATTCAAGGTATGTATAGTTGGTGACACTTTGGGGACATTTATGACCTAGAAAAAAATGAATTTAGTTTGAGAGCACTTTCAATATGTCTTAATGGTGCTGTTATTGATTATTTGATCAGTTCAATCCTGGATAACAAAGCACACCTACAAGAGACCCAAAGACACACCTAGCCTCCTGAAAGAAGGCAAGAGTGTCAATAGTTTCATTCTACTTAAAGATGGCTTAGCACCTCAAGATGAAAATGAAGTTGAAGATAATAGCCATGGTTTCTCAGAGTGTCTCTTCTAGAATGTTTTAGTAGATTTCTTTCATCCATTTTTTTTCCATTAATAAGCAATGCTGTGGATTTCATGAGTTCAAAAGGGTGTTCTGATTTAGAGGGGGAATGTGTTATATCCAAAATCTCTGACCTCTCCAGCTCAGACAGTTCTTCCTCTAAAATTTATTATCTATTTAAATATCCTTGATTAACTTCCAATCAATTCACCCTCTGTCACTTTCTGAATTAAAAGCTCCTCAGACACCCTGGTTTTCATATCTTTGGGTCTTCCACAGCATTCTTCCCATGCCCTCTTCTCATGTAGTGATTTGTTGTCTGATAATGAGAAGGTGGAGGATATTACATGAGAAAATGCAGGATAGACAGTTGAGTTGAAAAAAAGCCCACCCAAGACATATAGAACTTGAAGCCTCTAAGTCTCTAATATCACACATAGATGCCAACTGAGCTGAGTCTCCATCCTGGGCCCAAGACTCTCCTCTCAGCCCCAGTAAGTCTCCCCACCCTTTAATCTACAACCACTCCTCTTACAGAGACCTCTACTCCTACCTCCTCTTCTTCCAATGCCAAGACTAGGGGTCAGGTCATTCAGGAGTGCAGATACAAGGCAGGGGTTCAGATGACATTCTTGTCAACACTGTCTCTAATTGATCCTTTAAATGACAGTTTTGTCATTTAAAATGACAGTTTTTGAGGCCACACCCTCATCAGAAGCTCATTGTTTCCTGAGCACTGACTCTGTTTCTGATTGGCTGGCACTGTCCTCCCCTCCCCCCAGTCCAGTGGCCTATGACTCAAGACAGGACCTGCATTCAGGCCCTCTGGTCTACACATGTGGGTTAAGGGTCAGGGACACTGCCATGACTCCAAGTTTTCATAACTCCATCCAGCCATGGGGAGGATGATTGATATTACACAACAGTTGGTAGGTTATTATAATAAAGACAAGTGCCTCATGCCCAAGGAAATACCAAATTTTGGTCAGTAATGAGTCCATTTATTGCCAGGACTATCACACTTACCAGTTATAATTGATTCAGTACTCAGATTTTTGTGAGGTAAATTTGTTTGAAGAATGACATACTCATGTCTTCTAATTGTGCTAGTCTACATTTATGACCAAATTCACCCTGGAGAAAACTTGCAATCCAATGTGGCACTAGATTTCATTCTCTTTTCTTCCACTCCCACACTGGAAACAGTCACAAGGGACTGAATATACATACATACATATATATATATATATGTATATATATATATATATATATTTACTCATGACCTCTCTAGCCCAAGTGGTTCTTCCTCTAAAATTTACTTTCTGTTTAAATATCCTTAACTTCTAGTCAATTCATGCTCTGTACATATGTGTGTATATGTATATTATATATTAGTATATATCATATCTTCATTTTTTGTGATTAATAGTGGATTAGAAGATTATAAACATGGAAGGTATATAGTTCCACACTGCACCCACTACCAAAGTTCTGTGTTCCTCACGCCAACACCTCCCAAAAATAACCATCATAGTTCTCAATCTTGGAAAGTTTGTTTGCTTCTTGTTTTATATATTTTATTTATAAAAAGGAAACACTGACTAAACCATAGGATAAGAGAGTACAACTTCACACAACTCCCACCACCAGAACTCTTTAATACTATACCCTCCCCTGATAGCTTTACCTTTCTTCAACCCTCTGGGAGTATGGACCCAGGGTCATTGTGGGTTGCAGAAGGTTGAAGGTCTGGCTTCTGTAATTGCTTCCCTGCTGAACATGGGCATTGACAGATTGATCCATACTCCCAGCCTGCCTCTCTCTTTCCCTAGTGGGTAAGGGCTCTGGGGAAGCAGAGCTCCAGGACATATTGGTGGGGTCATCTGTCCAGGGAAGTCTGGTCGGCATCCTGCTAGCATCTGGAACCTGGTGGTTGAAAAGGGAGCCAACATAGAAAACCAAACAAACTGTTGGCCAGTCATGAACCCAAAGGCTGGAATAGTGCAGGTGAAGAGTTGGGGGGGGGGGGGGCGGTCTCTGTTTTGTAGATAGCGAGTAGGCATACCTTTAGTTATATTCCAAAGGGCCTGTAGCTATACTAGTGTTTTGTTTGTTTGTTTGTTTTCTTGCCTGAGCCTGAAATCTGATATGCAGGTGGATCCTAATTATTGTCTGGGGAGAGGATGTCATGGCTCTCTCTCTCTCTCTCTTTTTTTTTTTGCAAGTTCATATGTAACAGTTCTCTAGATCCCACATAGGAGTGAAACCACCCAGTAGTTGTTATTTCACTAAGCATAATCAGTATTATTAAAATTTTAAGGTCAGTAATAGGATGAATGAAAAGTTTAGAGGCAGGAAGAAGTTCATCAATGAATCTTTTGAGAACCAACAGAAAAATTGAAATGATAAATTAATTTGACTGATAGGTGGGGCTTTGTTTAAGAAAGAGCATATTCTCATGGGAACACCAACTCAATAAGCCTTTTTTGAGTCTGTGTCATTTCACAATAGATGTTTTCCTAAAGACCTAAACTAGAAAGCATGCACATGCACCAAACACCAAGGAAACAATATGGTTCATGAGAAAAAAACATTTTTTTGCCTGTGCCAGATTTTCTAATCCCTCAACCTCAAAGATAGACTGTGTCAAGGGATAGATTCTGAAGGGCAAGCAATCACAAAATGCCAAATTTTGATGACTTATATTCCTCAAAAATTTTTGGTCACTTGCTTCTTGGAATTTAGAAACAACTTGTTTAGCTGATTACTCTGAAATAATCCTAGTCAGGAGTGGCTTCACAAACACCTTTAGAAAGAAGCTCAGAGGACCTGGAGGTGGTACAGTGGTAGAGCTGAACTTGTGTGTATGAAGCTCTATGTTCAGTCTCTGGCATTTCATATGCCAGAGCAATATTGTTTTTTTTTTCCTTTAAAGAGAAAAATGGGGGTGGGGTGGGGAGTGGGGAGCAGGAGTACATGCCAGAGCACTGCTCAGCTCTGGCTTACAGTGGTGCTAGGGACTGAACCTTGGACCTCAGAACCTCAGGCATAAAAACTTTTGCATAAAACTAGTTGGGTCAAGGGCCCCTTGGAATATACCTAAAATAGATTTACTAGCTTTTTCCAAAATGGAGACCCCAAATCTCCATCCACAATATTCTTGCCTTTAGGTTCATGATTAGTCAACACTTTGTTCTGCTTTCTATCTTAACTCTTTTTCAGCCACCAGGTTCCAGATTCTACCATGATGCCAATCATACTTCCGAGGGCAGATGACTCCACCAATGTGTCTTGGAGCCCCGCTTCCCCAGATCCCTGCCTCCCTAGAGAAAGAGAGAAACAGGCTGGGAGTATGGATTGACCTGTCAATGCCCATGTTCATCGGGGAAGCAATTACAGAAGCCAGACCTTCCACCTTCTGCATCCCATAATGTCCCTGGGTCCATGCTCCCAGAGGGTTAAAGAATAGGAAAGCTATCAGGGGAGGGAATGGGATATGGAGTTCTGGTGGCAGAATTGTGTGGAATTGTACCCCCTCTTATCCTATGGTCTTGTCAGTGTTTCCATTTTATAAATAAAAACAAACAAAAATCCTGAGAAATGTTACACATGTACAAACTACTATATTCTACTGTTGACTATAAACCATTAATCCCCCAATATAGGAAAAAATAAACAGCCATGATTATTAGCTAAAAAAATTTTTTTGCATAACTATTATGCAATCTCCCCTGTACTTGTGCCCCCCCTTTCAAAGATTTATTATAAAGACAGACAGACAGACAGACACAGAGAACCAGAGCATCACTCTGGCACATGTAATGCCAGGGTCTGAATTTAGGAATGCATGGTTGAAAGTCCATTACTTTTCCTACTGCACCACTTTCTAGGTCATAATAATCTACTTCTCTCTCTTTCATAATAATAAATAAATCTTTAGGGAAAGAAAGAGAGGAAGAAAGAAGGAAGGAAAGAAAGAAAGAAAGAGAGAGAGAAAGAAAGAAAGAAAGAAAGAAAGAAAGAAAGAAAGAAAGAAAGAAAGAAAGAAAGGAGAGGAAGAAGTTCAGTATACCCAACTGGTATGCAAACAGACTGTTGATTGTTTCTAGCAGGCATTAACCTGTGCCTACTAGAGTTCTCCTAAAATGGGAACAAAGGTCACAGTTACAGAAAACTAATTTATGCCTCAAACTTTCTGCCAAATGCTTTAATTTGCCCAAAGTTGTAGATTATAAGAACTACAATTCAAATTCATCTGGCTCTAGTCTGTTCTGCCACATTGATATAATTCTAAATGTAATTAAAAATAGAAATACGTTGATGCTCCATTATTATAATTAAATATAGTATAAACCTTTTCCCTATAATTTTCACTTAAAGTTAAGATATTTTAAAATAGTTTGAATTCATTTTGCTAGCTAATCCACAATATATTTTTCACTTTCTCCTCATTTTAAGTGATTGCTATCCTTTTGTACAATAGATTAGTTAAGTCTTGACTAGTTACAATTCACTTGAATGTGTGTGGTCTTAAGACAAGGCACACATAAGACTGTCTGGAAGAGGAGACCAGGAGTATGTATAACTATGTATGACTGATTATGCATAAATACATTAAAATGCTATCATAATATAGATTTCTTTTTTTGAAAAAAAATTTTTTTAATTTATTTTTTTATTAATGAGAAAGTAGGAGAGAGAGAGAGAACCAGACATCACTCTGGCACATGTGCTGCTGGAGATTGAACTCAGGACCTCATGCTTGAGAGTCCAACGTTTTATCCACTATGCCACCTCCTGGACCACTACAGATAAATTTCTTAAGTCACACTTCAAGAGACACTGTTATTAAGTATGCTTTATTTTTCTTTTGTATCAAGTAGTAGTTACCAATTATAGTTTTGTTTATACCTCCCAAGTGCAAGCATCATTAACATCACCTTATCAATAACCAAGTAATGAATCAAATTAGGTCCCAGTGGTTATTGCCCACATCCAGGTGGGCCAGGAACTCTTTTATTTGTTTGCATTAGCTTTTAGTTCTTGGTTATACCTACAAAGAAAAAAGAAAGACATCTATGAATCATAATTGAAAAAAATTATGATGAGAGGAAATAGGAAGCACATTCCATCATTTCTTTCTCAGTGATCATGTTGCTATCTAGTTGCTATACAACATTCCCAGGGGGCTATAGGTAGAAACAAAGAAATATATAGAAAAGGGGAGTCAGGCTGTAGTGCAGAGGGTTAAGTGCACATGGCACAAAGTGCAAGGATCAGTGTGAGGATCCCGGTTTGAGCCCCCGGCTCCCCACCTGCAGGGGAGTTGCTTTACAAGTGGTGAAGCAGGTCTGCAGGTGTCTGTCTTTCTCTCCCCGTCTCCCCCTCTTGTCTTCATTTCTCTCTGTCCTATCCAACAACGACGACAACAATAATAACTACAACAATAAAACAACAAGGGCAACAAAAGGGAATAAATAAATAATAAAATATTAAAAAATGAAATATATAGAAGAAAAGTGAACCAACGAATTTATTTGTATCTGGTTTCCAACCACCAAAAAGTTTTTCTTTTAATTTTTTATAATCTTTATTTATTGTATAAAGACAGCCTGAAATTGAGAGGGAGGGTGGGGATATCTGCAGCACTGCTCTACCTCTTGTGAAGTTTTTTCCCCTCTACAGTTGGAAACTGGGGGCTTGAACTCTAGTACTTGCACACTGTAACATGTCCACTCAACCAGAAGCTCCACCACCCAGTCCCCCAACAAAAAGTTTACCTGATACACAATTTTCTGTCAAAAATTTTTTTAATGAATGAATGATGTGTATGACAAACATATGAATGTGTAAAATTTAACTACGGACATCTATAACTTTTTTTTTATATTAACTAGGCATCTTTCTTGAGAGCAAAATCAATTGGGAATGGGTGTATATTTATTCTATCTAACCACAAAATCAAATTTATCTATGTGATTCAGGCAGGTTACTGGGTTTAGCAGGTTGTGAACACTTCAGTTACAGAAACTAAAAGCTGTTTCTTCAAGTCTCACTACAAAGAATTAGCCGAGAAACCACAAAGTCCCTTCTACAATAATACGTGGCTTCATTTACTACTCCTTCCAGCTGAAGACAGAGTAGAAGACAAAATAAGCACAAGAAAAACTCTTCCAATTCACCACAGAAGAGATCCAAAAGGCCGAGAAACACATGAAAAAATGCTCCAAGTCTCTGATTGTCAGAGAAATGCAAATTAAGACAACAATAAGATATCACTTCACTCCTGTGAGAATGTCACACATCAGAAAAGGTAACAGCAGCAAATGCTGGAGAGGGTGTGGGGTCAAAGGAACCCTCCTACACTGCTGGTGGGAATGTCAATTGGTCCAACCTCTGTGGAGAACAGTCTGGAGAACTCTCAGAAGGCTAGAAATGGACCTACCCTATGACCCTGCAATTCCCCTCCTGGGGATATATCCTAAGGAAACCAACACATCGATCCAAAAAGATCAGTGTACACATATGTTCTTGGCAGCACAATTTGTAATAGCCAAAACCTGGAAGCAACCCAGGTGTCCAACAACAGATGAGTGGCTGAGCAAGTTGTGGTCTATATACACAATGGAATACTACTCAGCTGACTTAACCGTTTTCAGCCGATCTTGGATGGACCTTGAAAAAATCATGTTGAGTGAAATAAGTGAGAAACAGAAGGATGAATATGGGATGATCTCACTCTCAGGCCGAAGTTGAAAAACAAGATTAGAAAAGAAAACACAAGTCAAACCTGAAATGGAATTGGAGTATTACACCAAAGTAAAAGACTCTGGGGTGGATGGGTGGGTGGGGAGAATACAGGTCCATGGAAAATGATGAATGAAATAGTGGGAATTGTATTGTTAAATGGGAATCTGGGGAATGTTATGCATGTAAAAAAAAAAAAAGAAGTAGAAACACAAAGCAGAAATTGACTGAATTTGGAGTATGGCACCAAAGTAAGAAAGCAGAAGTACACTAGAGTTTGCAGTGAGTACCTCCCTAACACTTCCTCTCCACTATTCCAAGCTTTGGGTCCATGATTGCTCAACAATTTGTTTGGCTTTGTATGTTAACTCTCTTTTCAGTCACCAGGTTCCAGGTGTCATCAGGATGCCGGCCAGGCTTCCCTGGATTGAAGACCCCACCAATGTGTCCTAGAGCTCAGCTTCCCCAGAGACCCACCCTACTAGGGAAAGAGAGAGGCAGACTGGGAGTATGTACCGACCAGTCAAAGCCCATGTTCAGTGGGGAAGCAATTACAGAAGCCAGACCTTCTACCTTCTGCAACCCACAATGACCCTGGGTCCATGCTCCAAGAGGGATAGAGAATGGGAAAGCTACTGGGGAGGGGATGGGATATGGAGATTGGGCGGTGGGAATTGTGTGAAGTTGTACCCCTCCTACCCTATGGTTTTGTTAAAAAAATAATAAAAATAAAAATAAATTAAAAAATATATATATGGGCTGAAAACTTCCAGCAAATGAAAGACGTAAATGTAAAGTTTTCAGAAGTTCAGGGAGAGCCTTGCTGGAGCAGAAGCACATGGTAGGCAAAAGTATAAATCCAGATATGGAGACCCTGCCCCTCAGAGAGATGGCTTAGCCTGTCAGAGGATCAGCTGTCACCCCAGAGGCCCCAGATTCAATCCCTAGCCCCACCTTATATGTCCCAACTGATTGGAGCTCTGGTCTCTCTCTCTCATACAAAAGTAAAAACTGAATTTTAAAAATTTGGGGCCAAGTGGTGGCATACCTGGTTGAGCATACATGTTACTATGCTAAAAAAAAAAAAAAAAAGAAAAACTCTTCCAGGCAGCTTATCACATCACATAGGCTCCTCAGAAGGTTCTGGATTCAAATATTTGACATTTTTCTAAATGGCGCAGGATGCCAACATCACCCTTCTAAGTAATTCTCCTTATCTTTATTGTAACTGAAAGGAGCCCAAGATCTTTTTGTCAAACTGATATTAGAACTGAATATTCCACACATGGCAGACAAGCTGTATTAGTGCTACTAGCATGAGTTCACAGGAGGTTAAAATAACATGGTGGGGCAGAGGAGATGGCATAACAGTTATATAAAAGACTTTCATGTCTGAGGCTCTGAAGTCCCAGGTTCAATCCTCTACACCACTGTAAACCAGAGCAGTGGAGGGCTCTTGTAAAAAAAAAAAATTACACTGTATGAGAAAAATACTCTGTATATAAATCAAGGTCTATGTTGATATAAGTAACCCCTAAAATTATTGTCTGCTAACTATAGAGAGGGTGAATTACTTATTTATCCACTTGATATAAGCTAGATATTTATGAAAGGATTAAATAATAAAGTTATTAGTAGAGGAAAAGCGTAAAGATGAATAAAATTAAAATGTACTATACTCTGAATAATAGATCACTTTCTACTATTGTAGAATTGATGATTTTTATTTATTAATGAATGAGAACCAAATGATTTTTATTTATTGGGGGGGTCAAAGGAACCCTCCTGCACTGCTGGTGGGAATGTAAATTGGTCCAACCCCTGTGGAGAGCAGTCTGGAGAACTCTCAGAAGGCTAGAAATGGACCTACCCTATGACCCTGCAATTCCCCTCCTGGGGATATATCCTAAGGAAACCAACACATCGATCCAAAAAGATCTGTGTACACATATGTTCTTGGCAGCACAATTTGTAATAGCCAAAACCTGGAAGCAACCCAGGTGTCCAACAACAGGTGAGTGGCTGAGCAAGTTATGGTCTATATACACAATGGAATACTACTCAGCTGTAAAAATTGGTGACTTCACCGTTTTCAGCCGATCTTGGATGGACCTTGAAAAAATCATGTTGAGTGAAATAAGTCAGAAACAGAAGGATGACTATGGGATGATCTCACTCTCAGGCCGAAGTTGAAAAACAAGATTAGAAAAGAAAACACAAGTCAAACCTGAAATGGAATTGGAGTATTACACCAAAGTAAAAGACTCTGGGGTGGGTGGGTGGGTGGGGAGAATACAGGTCCATGAAAGATGATGAATGACATAGTGGGGGTTGTATTGTTAAATGGGAATCTGGGGAATGTTATGCATGTACAAACTATTGTATTTACTGTTGAATGTAAAACATTAATTCCCCAATAAAGAAATAAATTATTAAAAAAAAATTTTAAAAGTGGGGGGAAGTAGCCTCCAGGAGCAGTGGGTTTGTGGTGCAAGCACCAAGTCCCAGCAATAACCCTGGAGGCAATAAATAAATAAATGGAAAAAAAAGGAAAAAATCCACCTAGAATAATGTAGTTGTGCAGGCACAAAGCCCCAACAAACCCAGAGGTGTGTGGGGGAGAGGGCGGGGGGATAGAGAAGAGAGCTCATTTGGAGGCTGCCTACAAGCCAGAAAGACAGTCCCCCGGTGCCCACCCAATAACTGAGCTGGAAAAGCAAGCAAGCAAGCTCTCACTAGAAACCAAATCAATCAACACCTTGGCCTTGGACTTCGTAGCCTTCAGAACTATGAGAAACGCCTGCTTCGTACATCCCTGAATGTGGCAGTGTCCTAGCATGAACCACACACACATACATGGTACAGAGGCCCCAGCCAGCCTTTACCAGTTGTTTGCACCAGGCACAGCTTGGGTGGGAGAGGATGCAAAAAAAAAAAAAAAAGATTTTTATTTATTAATGAATGAGAACCAAAGCACTATTCTGGAACATGTGGTTCTGGGGGTCAAACCTGGGACCTTATGCTTAGAAGTCCAGCACTTTAGTCACTGCAGCTACCTCTCAGGCCACTAGGTTGCCTTCTGAAAGGTAGGCAAATTATAGGTCACTATTTTCTGTTACTTTAATAAGATCATTTTTTAGATATAAAGGTATTACTTATGACACTGATTTATAATTTAATAAGGTTCTATATACTTAAACCCAGACTTTTCATTTAAGATGAGCTCTTTGAGGTGTCAAATGAAAATGTTAACTATTGAGGACAAAGAGTTTAAAATTTCAGGTGTCCGTGGAACACTACACAATAAAACCAGAGGCTTCACACTAAATCTGATTACCAACATTTGAGAAGAATACATCTAAGTCCCAATTTATTACATAATAAAAGCAAGTGATAAAAGGCTAATGAAAAATATTACTTAAACATTATAAACTTTATTCATAGAGATTATATGATAATATACATTTAAAACCTAGATAACATTTTGTTTAATCTTTTTAAACACCTAGAATTTTCTAGAAATGTTAAATTTCTGCTTAAGGCATACTCATATCTTAGCATTATATGTATATCTTTTAAAAAGAGAAAAACACCACACATAGATAGATCTCTAATATGTGGCAAAGAAGCTAAAACCATATAATGGGAAACAGATGATACTGGGAAAACTGGACAGCCAGATGTAGAAAAATGAAGCTACAGATGAAAATTAACTCAAAATGGATTAAGAGACGTCAGTATTGAATCTTAAACTATATAATATACATAGAAAAAAACATAGGTCAAATCCCTCAAGACCTTAATGTTAGATACTACTTGGAGACTCAATACCACCAGCTAGGGAAACGAAAGAAAATTAAGCAAATTAAAAAGCTCTTACCCATTAAAAAAAAGAAGAGGGATCAAGTGGTGGCACCTAGGTGAGTACATACTTTACAGTGCACAAGGAACCAGGTTCAAGCCCTTAGTTCCCACAAGTAGTGGGGAAGCTTCATGAGAGGTGAAGCAGTGCTGTAGGTCTTTCTCTATGTCTCTTCCCCTGTCCCCATCACCCTTCCCTCTCAACTTGTCACTATCCAAAATAAATAAATTAAATATATGAAGAATAAAAAGAAGAAAAGAAGGAAAGAAAAATGTCCACAAGGATAAAAAAGAAACCCAGCAATTTTGACAAGATATTTGCATATTACACATTGGACAAGAAACTGATATAAAAAATACATTAAGAATCATACAGTTGGGAGTGCAGCAGGTTAAGTGTGGGTGGCGCAAAGCGCAAAGACCAGAGTAAGGATCCCAGTTGGAGCCCCCGGCTACCCACCTGCAGGGGAGTCGCTTCACAGGAGGTGAAGCAGGTCTGTAGGTGTCTTTCTTTCCTCCTCTCTGTCTTTCCCTCCGTTCTCCATTTCTCTCCAACAATGACATCAACAACAACAATAACAATGACAACAACAACAATGACAATAACAACAACAATAATAACTACAACAATAAAACAACAAGGGCAACAAAAGGGAATAAATAAATAAATACAAAAAAAAAATCATACAGCTGAGGGGCCAGGTGGTGTCCCATTTGGTTAAGTGCTCACATTATAGTACATAAGGACCAGGGTTCAAGCCCCTGGTCCCCACCTACAGGGGGAAAGCTTCACGAGTGGTAAAGCAGGGCTGCAGGTGTTTCTCTATCTCCCTATTCCCTCTCAATTTCTGTCTCTATCCAATAATAAATAAAAATATTTTTTAAAAAAGAATAATACAGCTGAAAAGCAAAAAAGTAACCCAGTAAAAAAGGTTTGAATAGTGGTCAGGGAGGGGGCGCAGTGCTGAAGCTTTGGACTCTCAAGAATGAGGTCCCTGTTGGTATGCTTCTGGATTCTGCTTCTGAGACCTTCTGTTTTATTCATCACATTGGGTTCGCTTTGTGTTGCTTGCAATGTGTTCTGTTTGCATGTCCACTGTTGGCTGGGCACCTCCCTGCCTCCGGGATATTGGTTTGGTCCTGGCTCCCCCTGCCTCCCGGACATTTGGTTTAGTCCTCGAGGGTTCACGCTTTTTTTCCTTCTCCCCGCCCCCTATCATACATATGTATTTCCGTTGTTCCTGATTCTTCTGCCTCAGGAGGGAGTTAGGAGAGATACAGGACAGAATTGGATAGTGATTAGATTGTTGGACTGCATCCCCGCTCGTGAATAAAGACTGAACTGCGTTCTCAGCTCAGCCATGAGTCCCTGGTCTTCTCTGTCTCCCGCCTGCGAAGCCAGTCCAGCAGGTCCCGAGTTCAACCCCTGGCAGCACATGTGCTAGAGTGATGTCTGGTTCTCTATCTTCTTCTATCTTTCTCATAAATAAATAAAATCTTCAAAAAAAATATGAATAGACAGTTATCCAAAAAAAAAAAAAAAGGCATCAGGATGGCCCATATATATATAAAAACATATATATATGTTCCACCTCACTTATCATTAGAGAAATGCAAATTAACACCACAATGAGATACTACTTTATACTTGTGAGAATAGCCTACATCAACAAAACAGGAAATAGCAAGTATTGGTGAGGATATGAAGAAAAGGAACCCTGGTACAATGAAGGAATCTATAACAGTGCAGGTGCTAAAGAAAATAGTATGGGGAGTTCTTAAATAAAAATGAAAACACCATATGAACCAACAACACCACTGAGTATGTATATACAAAGGTCATGAAAACACTAATTTAAAAAGGACAGATGTACTCTTGTGATCATAGATGCACTATTTACAATTGCCAAAATATGAAATTAACCTAAATGCTCTTTGACATATGGTTACACTTATATATGGTATATAGATAACTAAAGCAAAGGAACTGGCAAAAGACATAGTAACCAACTCATCTTAGACATTGTGGTTATCAGAGAGAAAGGTGTGAGGAGCACAGGAACTTTGGCGGTGGGGACAGTGAGTTGTACATACAAATGTGTGAATGTGAAACTATACATCTGAATTATCATAATTTTTTAAAAAGATTTTATTTATTTATGAGAAAAATGGGAGAAGAGAGAGAACTAGACATCACTCTGGCACATGTGCTGCTGGGGATTGAACTCGGGACCTCATGCTTGAGAGTCCAAAGCTTTATCACTATGCCACCTTCTGGACCACTGAATTGTCATAATTTTTTAAAGTAATGTTAAAGCAAAAATTCACCTGAGTGGCTTGTAAAGCAGATTATTTCCCACTTTTTCATATATTTATATATATATTTATTTAATTTCCCTTTTTGTTGCCCTTGTTGTTTTTCATTGTTGTTATAGTTATCGTTGTTATTATTGACATTGTTGGATAGAACAGAGAGAAATGGATAGAGGAGGGGAAGACGGGGGAGGGGGAGAAAAAGAGACATCTGCAGACCTGCTTCACCACCTATGAAGTGACTTCCCTGCAGGTGGGGAGCCGGGGGCTCGAACCCGGATCCTTATGCCAGTCCTTGTGCTTTGCGCCACATGCGCTTAACCCACTGCGCTACTGCCTGACTCTATTTCCCACTTTTTCTAAGCTTACCTCCAAATACGAAAGAGCTGAGAGGCTCCGGCTGCCCCAACAAAGAAGTTAACAGCAAAGAGACTCCAATTTTTTGGAATAATTACAAGTGAGTATCTTGACCAAATTAGTCCTATGGAAACAAAATACCATTTTCAAAAAAGCGTAAGTACTGCTGCAATATCTCCTGTGAACATTATATAATAAATCAAGTTAATTAATAAGTAAAACTATAGGGGGCAAAGAAAAAAAGAAATGCTATCTTCTGAGAATTTAGTAAAGTCCTATAGATAATTCCATATTCCACAAAATATCAGTTCTTACACATCAAGTGTAAATCTTTCTAGGGCAAATAAATAGTAAATTTTTCCCTCCTTACTGATAACACTTATACTCACAGGGGTCTGGGAGGTGGTGCACACATGACTATGAGCAAGGACCCGAGTTATAGCATCTCCTCCCCACATGCAGGGGGAAGCAGGTCTGCAGGTGTCTACCTTCCTCTCTCCCCTCTATCTCTCCCACCTCTCTCAATTTTTTCTCTGTTCTATCAAACAGAAAAGGGGAAAAAAAGTAAATGAAGAAAAAAAAAAGGAAGAAAGGAGGAAAGAAAGGCAAAAAGGTCACCAGAAGCAGTGGATTTGTGATAGTAATACCTTAATGGTAAAAATAAATAAATATAAATAGATAAATAAATAAATAAATATGTTCACTGTAAACCCCACCAAAAGTTTGATACTTTCCCCATATTTGGGAGCTACTCTCTTCCCTGATACAGCTTTCTAGTCTTTTTTCCAACTATGACACCATCTCCCCAGACAATAACCTGGGTCTACCTGCATATTAGATATCAGGCTCAGGCAAAAACTAGTAAAATCATGGGCAATCTGGAATATACTTAAAACAGACCTACTACCTATTTCCAAAACGGAGACCCCAATCTTCATCTGCAATATTTTTGCCTTTAGGTTCATGATTAGTCAACAGTTTGTTTGGCTTTATATGTTAATTCTTTTTTTCAGCCACCAGGTTCCAGATGTTAGCATGATGCCACTCTGACTTCTTTGGGCAGAGGACCCCACCAATGTGTCCTAGAGCCCCGCTTCCCCAGAACCCCGCCCCACTAGGGAAAGAGAGAGACAAGTTGGGGGTATGGATTGACCTGCCAACGCCCATGTTCAGCAGGGAAGCAATTATAGAAGTCAGACCTTCCACCTTCTATACCCCACAATGATCCTGGGTCCATACTCCCAGAGGGATAAAGAATGGGGAAGCTATCAGGGGAGGGGATGGGATATAAAGCTTTGGAGGTGGGCATTGTGTGGAAATGTACCCCTCTTATCTTACAGTCCTGCCAATATTTCCATTTTATAAATAAAATAGAAAAAGATAACTGTGTTCACAGCAAAACTTTAAAATAAAAATTTGTGCAGATATATACTTATAAAAAACATCCTTCCACTACTAATAAGTTCTAGACACTACACTGCTAGTTTCTGTATAAGTATGTATTTCAAATTTGGAGCCATTCAATAAACTGATAATAGCATAAAATGAAAGTGCTGATGGTCCTATACGGATAAGGGTTTTTTTTCACTTAGTTTACCTGTAGCCATCAAAACAGCAGACTGAGCTGTGCTGAGTTTTTCTGCAGGTCTTGCCATGTCAGCCAATCCAGCACCTACCAACCCCTGGAAATACAGATTAAAAGAAAGAAAAAAAGGGCTGTGTGTAAGGAGTATTGGCTCTTAACTTTAAATGAAACACAAAACTTTTAGATATTCTCAAGTGATAGTCACTATAATTTTAGAATCCATGCACTAAGAAAAGGTTTATGAGGACAAAACAATACAAATGAATTCAAGATTTATTTCTTAAGTATTTATTTATTCCCTTTTGTTGTCCTTGTTTTATTGTTGTAGTTATTATAGTTGTTGTTATTGATGTTATTTCCTGTCATTGTTGGATAGGACAGAGAGAAATGGAGAGAGGAGGGGAAGACAGAGAGGGGAGAGAAAGACAGACACCTGCAGACCTGCTTCACCGCTTGTGAAGAGACTCCCCTGCAGGTGGGGAGCCGGGGGCTTGAACCGGGATTCTTACACCAGTCCTTGTGCTTTGCACCACCTGCGCTTAACCTGCTGCACTACTGCCCAACTCCTTTAAAAAAAAAAAAAAAAGAGCACTGTTAAAGTCTGGCTTATGGTGGTTCAGGGGATTGAACCTCGAACTTTGGAGCCTTGTGGAGGCATGACAGACTCTTTGCATAATAAGCATCATGCTATCCCCCTGCCTTCAAGAATAACTTTTAATTAATGCCTATTTTGTTAGCTACATCAAGCAGTTTTATCTGACCTAAGCAATAATACAACATATTCTTTACAGATATTGGGAGCCATAGGTATGAAAAATATCTAAAGCTATTTGAAATAATTTGTACAGATGCTTCCCTTTAGTGTGTTTTTTTTTTTGTGTGTGTGTGAATATTAATCTTTTTTTTAAAGTGGAAGTATCAGAAAAGCTGTTAGAGTTATAGTTTTTTTAAAATCAGAAGTCCTAGACTCCATCACTTACCAAATAATAATAGATAGCCCTAGGATAAGTTCTTATACGTAGTCATAATATATTTTTTAAAATATTTATTTATTTATTTCCTTTTGTTGCCCTTGTTTTATTGTAGTTATTACTGTTGTTGTTATTGATGTCGTTGTTTGATAGGACAGAGAGAAATGGAGAGAGGAGGGGAAGACAGAGAGGGAGAGAGAAAGATAGACACCTGCAGACCTGCTTCACTGTCTGTGAAGTGACTCCCCTGCAGGTGGGGAGCTGAGGGCTTGAACCGGGATCCTTATGCCGTTCCTTGTGCTTTGCACCACATGAGCTTAACCTGCTGTGCTACCGCCTAACTCCCAGTCATAATATTTTAGAATGAAATTTTATTTCTTAGAGTTCAGTGTTGTGACCTTTTAAATAATGAACATATTCCCAAAAAGCTTATTTATGTTCAGAAAAACTTAAGTAGATAATGTGAATCAAGCAGAAAACATACATCTAAGAATACTTGCACCAAATCACTTAAAGCCATACTAGAATATCTGAAACTAGATCTTTCACATGCTACTTCATCAGTACATTAATACACTCCTCTTAAAGAACACTTCTTTTTCAGTAGCTTTTGCAAAAGTGCAAGACTTACCCATTTCATAATGGGAGCCCAGAAAAAAACTGTTCTGGGACCTGAAAGACAACAATAGCAAAGAAGAAAAACTTAGGAATAAATCAATAATTTAAAACATATTTTTAATTAAATTTTTAAAATATTTATTTATTCTCTTTTGTTGCCCTTGTTGTTTTATTGTTGTAGTCTTCGTTGTTGGGTAGGACAGAGAGAAATGGAGAGAGGAGGGGAAGACAGAGAGGGGAAGAGAAAGACAGACACCTGCAAACCTGCTTCACCGCTTGTGAAGAGACTCCTCTGCAGGTGAGGAGCTGGGCCTCGAACCAGTATCCTTATGCCGGTCCTTGAGCTTTGCGCCATGTGCGCTTAACCTGCTGCGCTACCGCTCAATTCCCAGTTTTAAACATATCTTAATAGCTGTCACCCCACTAAAAAAAAAAAAAATCCATCAGCCTTTCTATAAACATTTGACTATACTTTCTGCATACTTTGTCTTTAACATTTAGAAAGTCACAGTATTATTCTTTCTTTTTTAAAAAATATTTATTCCATTTGCTGCCCTTGTTGTTTTATTGTTGTTGTCATTGTTGGATAGGACAGAGAGAAATGGACAGAGGAGAGGAAGACAGAGACGGGGAGAGAAAGACACCTGCAGACCTGCTTCACCACCTGTGAAGCAACTCCCCTGCAGGTGGGGAGCAGGGGGCTCGTACTGGGATCCTTACGCCGGTCCTTGCACTTCGTACCACAGGCACTTAACCCGTTGCACTACTGCCCAACTCCCAATATTATTCTTTCATACTATTTGCTTTGATCATGCCAATTATTTGTATTTGTGTAACCAGTTAAAAATTAGCTAAAATATAGTGGAAATGGCTTAGGAAACCACTCCCAATATTCTGTCTTGAACACAGAGATTTATGTTAGTTCATAGATAATCTTCAAGTTGGGAAAGTTATAAATTATGGAATTTTAGTGATACAGACTTCAGTAGTATTTATACTTTCACCAACTATATTAATATGCATTATAAATGAAATTTTATATTACTAAAAATATCTTGTAAAAATTCCAGTATTCTAGTAGTAAACTAATGAACATTTCAAAACTGTAGTTTCTCGGGCAACCTAAAATTTGAGAAGCACGATGTTTCAAAGCTGCAGGAAAACGCACAGGTCAACTAATCTAAATGCTTCAACGCAGTTAAAAGAGTTAGCACAGTTGAACATAGTGTACTTTAGCTGAAGTACAAAATTATGTATATTTAGTTTCTGGGTTACGTATCCTTTACCCCATCCCCTAAAATTCATACTGTTCTGATGATACCTTGAACTCTATGGACAGCTATGGAAACAATTTCATTTACTTAATAAGATCATGTGAGGGGTGTGGGGAAATGTGTAGTGACTTGCATGCACCAAGTATGGGTATGAAAATACTCCTAAAATCTGGCAATTCTGTAAAACAGTGTTGTCACTGATTGAGAGACAGAGAGAGAGAGAGGAGAGTAGGTGGAAATTTCAAAAGAAATTCTTAGATAAGGAACTAAAGAAATATAAAAGTTGAAGGCACTGAGTTTCAGAAAATATATTTTGAATCTTAAGCCAGGTCTCTGGTTCTGCCACATACGCTTAACCCACTGTTCTACGGCCAGACTCCCAAGGTCTCTGGTTCTGAACTGGCTATTGGTGCTCAGGAGATATTTAGTGATGGATTTGTAGTTGTCATAGGTGGTGAGGCTGCTAGTGACCAGGCATGCTGTTAAACACCCCAGGATGCACAGGGCAGCCTTCCTCCTTCACAGATAATCACACACACACACACACAGGTATGCACAAAAAATATCACCAGTGCAAGGTGGGAAAACTCTGGCTTATGTGAACTGGCAAGTCAGTTCCATGCTGCTTTCTGTTTCTAAATTTTATTTATGCTGTCCCCTTCCAATATGCTGCTTTGCCTTTATCTGACTAACTCCCAACAGCTCTCAAAAACACATTTTGGGTTTCACCTTCTGGAGGAAGCCTTCTCTAACTCTTACTCTAGGTTAGGTTAAATGCTCTTCCTCTTAACTCCCCAAAGCAGGATGTATACTCTCTCACACTCAACAATTAAAATACTATATTTATGCATGTCGCTTTTTAAAACAGTAAATTTTGTATACAGAAATGAATTGAATTAATCATGTCCAAGTGAGGTTCTTAGTAAAGTTTGTGATACATGTCTGCCATTGCATCATACTCATGGCTAGAAATTGCTGTAATTCTTCTTCAGGACATGGAGTTTCCTTTACATCAAGGTTGTAATGGAGTTTCACTCATTACAGTTATGCTATCCCTATACCTGGCTCCAAAAGTTCTTCTCATGCATCTGATACCATAAGACACTGAGGTCTTATAACTTTGACTTTCAAAAGGGTTATTTTATTTAGTTGAGTTTCCCAGATTCCTATCATCACAACTTGATTTTTTTTTTTTTTTGTCATATGCAAAAATCTCTGGGTCATCCGTAGTATCTATTACTAAGTTTACTTTTCCTCCTGTCATGAAGTTTGGCAGAAGCACCCAAGGGTAAGTCAACATGCTGTTTAGTCTCTGGCTTTGAACTCAACAGACTTTTTACCTTCTGTTTCAAAACTAATCTTCTTCTCCTTTCACCTCCAAATTATTTCCTGAGAAATGCCTCTAGCTCTTGGTTTCTGTACCAGCTTAAATTATTGTTCCCTCAGAATTAATGAATACTCAAGCTTTCAGTAATTTTGTCTGATAACTAATTGATCCAACTGCCCCAAGCAAGGCGATAGTTGAAAAATATTAACTCACATGGCAGAAGAAAAAATCTCAGACATGAAACTGTGGTTGCTATATAATCTGAACCAAAAGAAGTATAAATATTTAGTTAGTGAATAATTAATCTTAAATTATAACACATGCACTAAGTTAGATTAAAAGTTAAGCAATAAATTAAAAAAAACCAAAAGCAAATGTGTATCATAAGACATTGTAAATTTCTGATTTTACTAAACTATAAGATGATGCTGAAAAGTGACCAAATAACCAGAAATATGGAATTACAAAAAAGCATTTTATTAAGAACTCACTGTTAAGAAAAAAATAAAAAAGGCTAGCAATACCCATGATTATACAATGGGTCAACAAAAATATTAAAGAAAACATATTTCACCCTTCTATGTTACCTTAATCTTCCTTTTTTTCTTTCCCTCTTCCTTTCCTCTTTCTTTCTTTCTTTCTCTCTCTCTCTCTCTTTTTTTTCCCTTGCCTCCAGGGTTATTCCTGGAGTTCAGTGCCTGCACTACAAATCCCCTGCTCTTGGAGCCCATTTTTTGTTGCCCTTGTTGTTCTTATTGCTGTTGTTGGATAAGACACAGAGAAATCAAGAGAAGAGGGGAAGACAGAGAGGGGAGAGAAAGACAGACACCTGCAGACCTGTTTGACCACTTGTGAATGACTGCCCTGCAGGTGGGGAGCGGGGGCTCGAACCCGGATGCTTAAAACAGTCCTTGTCCTTTGCACCATGTGCGCTTAACCCACTGTGGTACTGCCCAGCTCCCTAGTCATTTTCTTTCTTTCTTTTTTTCAATATTTATTTATTTTCCCTTTTGTTGCCCTTGTTGTTTTTCATTGTTTTTGTAGTTATTATTGTTACTGATGTCATTGTTGGATAGGACAGAGAGAAATGGAGAGAGGAGGGGAAGACAGAAGGGGAGAGAAAAATAGACACCTGCAGACCTGCTTTACCACTTGTGAAGCAACTCTCCTACAGGTGGGGAGCTGGGTGCTCGAACCGGGATACTTCATCTGGTCCTTGCACCTTGCACAGTATGCACTTAACCCGCTGTGCTACTGCCATATGCGCTTAACCCATTGCGCTACTGCCCGACTCCCCCTAGTCATTTTCTATCTTAAGAATAAGTAAAATAAACTTGGATATATGATTTTAGTTGCAGAGACTGTTTTCTGAATATAAGTCAATCAATAGTGTAAATGGAAACATTCCAAATAATTTCAAAGCTTCTAAGACAAAACACAGCATTTGGAAGTAAGTATCTCTTTTTTGGCCTCTAGAGTTATTGTTGGGGCTCAGTGCCTGAACTATGAATTCACTGCTCTTCGAGGCCATTTTTTTTCCCTTTTGTTGCTGCTGTTGTTATTATTATTGTCGTTATTGCTGTCGTTGTTGCTGGATAGGAGAGAAATCCAGAGAGAAGGGGAAGACAGAAGAGAGAGAGAAAGATAGACACATGCAGACCTACTTCACAGCTTGTGAAGCGACTCCTCTGCAGGTGGGGAGCCAGGGGCTCGAACCAGGATCCTTATGCAGGTCCTTGCACCTTGCACCATATGCACTTAACCTGCTGTGCTACCGCCCAGCCCCAGTAGACATCTCTTAAACAGTGATAACACAATGTCATGGCATTTCTTTCAAGAACTGTGGGAAAGTAAGCTTACACTCTGTATAATGGCACAGTTATTCTCACAGGAAAGCAGTTAAAAAATGAGATAATTATAATGCCTGAGGTGACTATAACTTTGTTATAGTAAATAGAATAACAGTCAACACTCACTATGATGAATGAAAAAAAACTTGATAGAGTGAAAACTCTGAACTGCTTTAAATACATTCAATAAGAATCACCTCACGGATTGGTAAGATAGTTCACTTGGGAGGGTGCCTGCTTTGCCATGAATGTAGCCCAGGTTCAGCCTGGCTCCCACCATACTGGAAGGGGCTTTGGTGTTATGGTATTTTTTCCTGTCTCACTGTTAATCTGTCTCTCTTTTAACCTTAAAACATCAGTCCAGTGCAGTGAAGCCCCTAAAGTGACAAAAACAAACAAATGTGCCTTAAAAATCACTTCAAGAAATTTAATTTTGAGTCCAAGATGGGTGAAATGTATCCTTATGTACTCTAAATGTATATTCTTTTTTTTTTTTTTTTTGGTAATTTTTCTTTATTTATCTTCCCTTTTGTTGCCCTTGTTGTCTTTTTATTGTTGTTGTAGTTGATGTCGTCGTTGTTGGATAGGACAGAGAGAAATGGAGAGAGGAGGGGAAGACAGAGAGGAGAGAAAGACAGACACCTGCAGACCTGCTTCACCGCCTGTGAAGCGACTCCCCTGCAGGTGGGGAGCTGGGGGCTCGAACCGGGATCCTCATTCCGGTCCTTGTGCTTTGCGCCACCTGCGCTTAATCCACTGCGCTACAGCCCGACTCCCTCTAAATGTATATTCTTTTAGGTGGGGAATGTCTGGCCTTGCAAAAGCAACTGCAGGCAGAATTCAAAACTTTAATAAATCTAAGAGCTTTATCATAGTAGCATTAAGTGCTAATTTTTTAGTTGATAATTTTGCATGACGCACACATGATGTTATAAATATTCCAATGGCCCTTGGCAGAAAAAAGGTTTCCCAACTCCTGCTTTTGGCAAAGAAGTAAGTTGAGTTCTAGTAACCTACTTGCAATGAACTTCATAAATAGTGGAGCAGTGCTGCAAGTGTCTCTTATCTCTGTCTCTGTCATTTCTAACATATATATGAAAAATGACTGCCAGGAATGGTATAGTTCTTTTGCAGGCACTGAGCCCCAGAGATAACCTAGGTGGAAAAGGAGAAAGGAAAAGAAAGGGATAGAGAGGGTAGGGAGAGGGTCCATTTTTAGAAACTGAGGGTCAGCAAGATAGCTCACCTGGATTGTGCAACTGCTTTGTCATGTTGTAAATATATTCAGTAAAAATCATCTTGGGAGTCAGGCGGTAGCGCAGCGGGTTAAGTGCACATGGTGCAGAGCGCAAGGACCTGCGTAAGGATCCTGGTTCCAGTCCCTGGCTCCCCACCTGCAGGGGAGTCGCTTCACAAGTGGTGAAGCAGGTCTGCAGGTGTCTCTCTTTCTCTCCCCCTCTCTGTCTTCCCCTCCTCTCACCATTTCTCTCTGTCCTATGCAACAACGACATCAATAATAACTACAACAAAAAGACAACAAGGGCAACAAAAGGGAATAAGTAAATAAATCTTTTTTAAAAATACAATTTAAAAAAATCACCTCAAGGACTGGCCATGATACCTCATTTGGAGAGTGCCTGCTTTGCTGAAAGTGCAACTGAGGTTTGAGTCTGGCCACCACCACTGATCTGAGTCCTCTCTTAATGACAACATAGCATTCTTTAACAAGTTTCATACTCTTATAACCAATATTTATATTCTTATATAGCCTGGAAATGATACATTTTTCTTCTCTGGCACATATGAAAGATCAAATTAGTTGAAGCATAGTCTTAATTTCTGAAAATTAGTTTCAAATCAAATTAGCAGACAAAAATTTTGTTAAGTATCAAATTAACAACTGCAGCAAGGTCTATATTTCTTTAATGATCTCTTCTGAGAATACAAATCTCTATGGGAGGGATTTATTTTTAAATTAATTTATCGGATAGAAACAGAGAAATCAAGAAGGAAGGGAGAGAGAGATACCTGTAGCATTGTTTCACTACTCTTGAAACTTTCTCCCTGCCGTGGGGGTTGGAGGCTTGAACCTAGATACTCGTGCACTATAACATGTGTGTTCTACAAGGTGTGCCACTACCTGGCCCCAATTTATCTTTTTCCCCCAGTGCACTGCTCAGCTCTGGCTTATGGTGATGCCGGGGATTGAACCTGGGACCTCTGGTGACTCAGGCATGAAAGGCTTTTTGTATATCCACTTTGTTTTCTCCCCAGCCCTGTGGAAGGGATTTTTATTCCATTTGCTTCTCTACTACAAGTGCCACAACAGTGTCTGGTGTACAAATAGTATTGCTATATGGAAAACTGGGAAATGTTATGCATGTACAAACTTTTGTATTTACTGTTGAACGTAAAACATTAATTCCCCAATAAAGAAATTAAATATATATATATATATATATATATATATATATATATATATATATATATATATATATACACACACACACACACACACAATGGAAAATTTAAAAGGATTAAGGACTAAGTTAGTAGTTAGCTTTAATAAAAGTTCTATTTTTGGTCTGGGGCCCATATTCAGCTTAGGAGCCTATGTGACCTCTGCATCCCTGTAGATCTGAGCTCACATTCTATGGTCATGAGTAGGAACATTCCAAGCTGCCCCAATATCAGGACCCATCTTCCTCAGGTGTAGCATAGAGTATGTTGTCCAGCCTCCCTTCAGAGGATGGAACATTCTCTACCATTGTTGATCCAAGTTGAGGGCAAGGTCCTATGAG
Source organism: Erinaceus europaeus (assembly GCF_950295315.1). NCBI lineage: Eukaryota > Metazoa > Chordata > Mammalia > Eulipotyphla > Erinaceidae > Erinaceus > Erinaceus europaeus. The sequence continues at coordinate 54,759,972 of NC_080170.1, read as the reverse complement.
GGCCCCACAAAGGGGTCTATTTTGTTGTTCCTGATAGAGATGACTGGTAACAATGGAGAGAGGGATTTTTTTGAGGTCTAGGCCCATCATGTCTGTTCAGTAAACTCAGGATTCTCCGAATAGGGCCCCAGCTGATGGGGTGGCCTAATAATGACTAAAGAGTCATCATTAAAATATGCCAGTCTCTTGCCTTTATTCAGCTTTTGTGGTCCTTGCTTTTGCAAAGGTTAGCTTTGGACTGAGTGAGAGAACTGTAATAGGAAGTAGATGAGGAGGTTATCTAAGTCTAATTAGATACTATTTCATTAGGAACTTTATACTGACTCACTGCAGACTATTGTGTACTTTTGCTTTCAGGTGTATGATGGGGTTTACAGTCAACAATATTTATACTTCTTCCCCATATTAGGGAGCTACTCTCTTCCCTGATCCAGCTTTCTGTTCCTTTTCCAGCCATGACATCATCTCCCCAGACAATAAGTTGGATCCACCTGCATATCAGATTTCAGGCTCAGGGAAAAAACAACAACAACAAAAAAACACCTAGTATAGCCACAGGCCCTTTAGAATATAACTAAAATATGCCTACTAGCTATCCACAAAATGGAGTACCCCACAAACTCTTCATCTGCACTATTCCAGCCTTTAGATTCATAATTGATCAACAATTTATTTGACCTTGTATGTTAATTCTCTTTTTAGCCACCAGGTTCCAGATGCTAGCAGGATGCTACCAGACTTCCCTGGACAGACAATCCCACCAATGTGTCCTGGAGCTCCGCTTCCCCAGAACCCCAGCCCACTAGGGAAAGAGAGAGATAGGCTGAGAGTATGGATTGACCTGTCAATGGCCATGTTCATTGGGGAAGCAATTACAGAAGCCAGTCCTTCTGCCTTCTGCATCCTATGATGACCTTGGGTCCATACTCCCAGAGGGTTAAAGAATAGGAAAGCTATCAGGGGATGGGATGGGATACAGAATTCTGGTGGTGGCAACTGTGTGGAGTTGTACCCCTCTTATCCTATGGCTTTGTCAATGTTTCCTTTTTATAAATAAATAAATAAAAGAATATATTTTTTTAAAAGTTCTATTTTTGGGAGTCGGGTGGTAGCACAGCGGGTTAAGCGCGGGTGGCACAAAGCACAAGAACAGGCATAAGGATCCCGGTTTGAGCTCCTGGCTCCCCACCTGCAGGTGAGTCGCTTCACAGGCGGTGAAGCAGGTCTGCAGGTGTCTATCTTTCTCTCCCCCTCTCTGTCTTTCCTCCTCTTTCCATTTCTCTCTGTCCTATCCAATAACAACAACAATAACAACTACAACAACAATAAAAAACAACAAGGGCAACAAAAGGGAATAAATAAATAAATATTTTTTTAAAAAGTTCTATTTTTTTCTTCCTATAGTCCCATATTTCATTTTGTGCACCTCTTGGGAAGAGTACTCCATTGGAAGTTCATAACAGAAAGAATTGCCACTCCTCTACTACTTCTTTTTCCAGCTAAGCTAACCTTGTAAGTAAACACTGGGCAGCATGACTCCAAGGTTATTTCTCTTTCAAGCACTTACAGTGAAACTGTGGAGTCACATACTTTTATAGTGGGGATAACAGGGTGTAATGTGAGAGGATGGGGTACAAGTGACATTTCTAATGACAATTAGATTTGCTAGACACACACTTGACTAGAATTCTTATCTGCAGCGGTAGATTATGTTGTACCAGAAACAGCACCAAAGTACGTCAATGATAAATTTCTAACATAATATGCATTACTAGAGTATAATAATATAAACTCTAGTATATATTTAAAGACATTTATATAAAGACTAATGAAATATTGGACTATAGGAAGAAAAAAATAGAACTTTTATTAAAGCTAACTACTAACTTAGTCCTTAATCCTTTTAAATCTTCCATTGTATATTTTCCTATAGTTAATGGCAGTGGCACACCTGATTAAGTGCACATATCATCATGCATAAAGACCTAGCTAGGTCCAAGCCCCTACTCCCCACCACTTCACAAATGGTAAAGGAGGTCTGCTGGTGCTTTATCTTTCTCTTTCTTTCTTTCTTTCTTTCTTTCTTTCTTTCTTTCTTTCTATCTCCCCCTCCCTTCTCAATTTCTCTCTGTCTTATCAAGTAAAATAGAAAGAAACAAAAAAAAGGGAAAAATGGTGGTGGGCTTGGTGTGCTGGTACTGAGCCCTGGCAATAACCCTGGTGGCAAAAAAAGAAAGGAAGAAGTGTTCTTCCTACTTATTTAGACAGACTTGTCATAAATTAAATTTCAAAAGTTTATAATCAGCAATGCATCACAATCAATTGTTAATATTCTAGCCTAGCATATCACTGCTAAAATTTCTAGCATGGGAATCATGCCTAATGTTTTAATGGCTCAATAATATAATATTATGCAAAATGACTTGCAAAACCTTGAGTGTTCACTCTGGAGAATTCTTGATACAATAATCATTATTTTCTCAGATTTTATTCATTTTATTCACTTAATACCCAAGCATTAAATTATATTGTTTCTGCTTCTCCATTACACTACTGGTATGCCTGCAAGCCTTTTAATTACAAATAATTTGTAATGATAGGTAATGTCATTCTGCCTATTAGTTAAAAGCTTAGATAAGAGAGAACTATCATTGCTGAGCATCTAAATGCAAGTATTATGCCACATGCTAGGCAGACATATATTTTTAATTTAACTTATTTATTTTTATAGAGACAAAAAAGCTAACAGGGAAGGGGGGATAGAGAGACAGAGAGACACTTGGAGCACTGCCTCACCACTCCTGAAGCTTCTTCCCTACAGGTGGGGAGCAGGAGATTGGGACCCTGTGCATGGTAATGTGTATGCTCTACCAGGTACACCACCATCCAGCCCTTAATTGTCACAACAATCATTTAATGGTGATAATTATTGTCCAATTTTTATAAATTAAGAAACTACAACCTGGCGAGCTTAAGGTCGAGATCAAACAGCCAAAACTAAAGCTAAATATTATCTGGTTTCAAATCCATGCTCTTTCCTGAAAAACAGTTAGGAATAATTGAACTAATCTGAGAATATCTTGAAATCATGTACAGTCTATACATGAAAGGCTTGAAAGGGACCCTTCATTCTGAAAGTTGAAAAGTATCATAAGCAATAATTACAGGTAGTTAAAGTCAAGGCCTTAAGATAAAATACTTTGCAATTCCACAGTAGTTTAAATGTTCCCCCATCTACCTTGCCTTGATCCTACAGATCAAACATTTTAAGAGGGTCAGAGGTGATTTCACAGGATTCAGTTGACTCTAAATTCCTGATGATTACAGAAGCATTGCCCAACCCACCTCCCTAATGAAAGTCTTTGCCATAAAATACAATGTAAATGCCAAGAGCTGAGTGTTGAAAGAATGAAAAGGAACAAACTAAGACCTCTCAATTAACATCCCTCTAGAGATCAATTCTGTAATGAGCACAATATTGCAGTTGAATTAAGTATATACTTAAGAATAACCCCACTGGAGTTGGTGTACTGCACCAAAGTAAAAGACTCTGGAGTTGGGGGGAGGGTTCAGGTCCTGGAACATGATGGCAGAGGAGGTCCTAGAGGGGGTTGAACTGTTATGTGGAAAACTGAGATATGTTACACATGTACAAACTACTGTATTTTATCCTTGACTGTAAACCATTAATCCCCCAATAAGGGAAAAAAAAATAACCCCCTTGCCAAATTGCATATTTAGTAGGCTCAAGCCCCAGAGAATTGTCTCACAGGCATGTGAAAGACTAGTCAACCTCCCCAGTGATACCCACTGCAGACACAGATTTACCCACAAAGATTCTTTTGAGGCTGCACTTTAATCCTTCAGTTTATCATTTTTTTCAGCTTGAAAGAGATCTCAGAATAAATCTTGGTTCCCCGCTCATTTTATAGAAGAGAGAACAGAACTCGAGACTAACACTGACCGTGCATGTATGAAGGTTCAAGCAAGACTGCTACTTTAAATTCTCACTGCAACTGCATTTTACAGTAGGTACAGGCTACTGCCAAGGTCACACCTAGAGCTAGTAGCAGAGCAGAGCTGACTCCAGATGTGTCCTTACCAAAGGTGTAGAGGAGAGCTTGTTTGAGAATCTGCTAGGTATGAACAGACTCAAAGAAATGCACTGGATCTGAGAGGAGGAGTGGACCTGACCTCAGGTCATGTATGCCTGCGGGTGTAAGCTGGGGCTGCAGAAAGTGTAACTTCACCTTCCTCGGACCACAGGACACCTGTCCAGCCCTGCTCCGCGATACTAGGGCTTTGGGAATAAAGATCTGAGGTCTGTGCGGGGAGGGGGAAAAGCGGAGTAACCAAGGTCGCAGACAAGAGACGCGGGTGAATGGGACACTGGAGGAGGGAGGAGAGCAGGAAGGAGGGAGGGAAGGGGAGATGTATATAGTCAAGAGAGCCTGGGTGGTCAGGGGTCTGGGATGGTCAGATGTTCCGAGGAGTTAGGGACCCAGGCGACAGATGGAGGTCTTTCTTTTTAGGGGATGTCAAGGGCCTCAGGGACTGTCAGAAGCAGGTCGTCAAGGGTCCGGAGTGATCAGGGGTCGGGGCCGGCAGGCCGGTGGTCTATTTCTGGGGTATGCCTCACCTGCCGGGTGGTTGTAGAGCGGTCTCAGTTTTTCTGGCAGCATTAGTTCCACTCGGTCGAGGAGCCGGTGATATGTGGCCCGCAGGCCTCGGGCGCCGGCAGCCGCCATAGCGCCGACTAGACTGCGGGATCCTTGACCAACCGAGTACAAGGGCACGTATCCGCAGCCAGAGTCACTCTGGTCGCAGCCCTTCCCGCGCGCACTGCCCCGCAGCCCGAGCAGGGAGCCCGGGAACAGGACCAGACAAGACAGGGACGCGCGGCCCCACCCCGGGCCCGCCTCCTGCCCTAGGGCAGCCGCTTTGGGGGCGGAGTCATGGCAACAGGTGCTTCACCCTGACCTCTTGCTAGGTGACAGTGCGTCTGCGCACATGGAGATACACACGGTGATTGGCTTGCAATGCGGCGTGGGCGGGATCCGGCGAGGACCTCCAACTCCTCCTTCTGGCCGGAGAGGACATATTGGAGAAGGGAAAGTGAAGCTGCCCTTCTGCCACCCTCTTAGTTTCGAGTAAGGGAGGCTCGTGCCCCCACTAAAGATGAAGTCGTACAGTTGTCTTGGATGAGAATCGTGAGCGAGATACTTCGAGTCTCTCCTGCCGTTCTTCGGGCTGCTCTTGTATCTGTACACACCGAAGGGTCCGGCTGGATGGGTCTGAGTCTCCGTTTCTTGGGTGAGGGCAGCCGAAGCGTGCGGGCTTCAGTCTCTGCCGTCCGTACTCTCGCGAGAGAGGCAGTGGGCGTGGAGGGGCGGAGGCGTTGCCGCCTTCGTGGGTCGCTGGCCTGTAGCGGGTCCCGGCGCTGGGACTGGAGGATGTGGCGAGCGCTCGCTCGTGAGCGGCCGGCCGGCTGGAGCCCCGACGCCGCCGTCTGACACTCGGCCCGGCACGCGAATGGTGCGGGCGCCGCCCGGGTGCTGAGCGCTCCCCGCTCGCCATGTCGCGGGGGCGCCCCTACCCTCACCTGCTGTGGGACGTGAGGAGACGGGCCCTGGGGCTGGAGGACCCCGCCCGGCTGCGGAGCCGCTACCTGGGTGAGCTGCGGGAGGACGAGGGGGTCAGCCGGGAGCCCTGTGGGGAAGGGAGCCGTCTGGGGGAGGCCACATCTTGGGGCAAGAGGGGACGTCCGGCTGGTCACCGGAGGAGAGAAGACAGCTGACCCCGGGCGCGTAGGGGTCTCGGGAGGGTGTGCAGAGACGGTTTGGGTCGGACGGCCGACGGTCGACACGCGCTGCCCGCGGGCGAACCGTGCCCCTCCGACCGCACCCTGGCGGTTCCGGGGCGACTTGGGACTCGGAGGGGTGTAGGGTGGACGCGAGGGTCCTGGGACAGCTCCGCCCGCCGCCAACTTCGGGGACACTGGAGGCGCCCCGTCTCCCGGCTGGAGGGCTCGGTCTCGGGGGAGTCGGCGCAAACTGCCGGGCGGCGCGGACCCCCGCCCCCAAACCCCGGAGAACCCGGGCTCCCCGCACCCCGCCCCCTCTAACTCCCAACTTGGCGGCGGGGGCCCAGCACTCGCCCCACTCCTGGCGGACCCGGACCCCGACCCCGACCCCGACCCCGACCCGACCGCCAGTGCGGGTCCGGCGCTGGCCGGGCCCCCGCGATCCGGCCCGACCGGCTCCCTTGCGGGGACTGCGGGGTGTAGGGTGTCAGGCTGCTCCGCTTCCCAGTTTAGCTCTAAAAACAGCTGGGCCGCTGGGACCCGTCCACGGGCTTAGCCGAGCGGGCTGCCCGGGCAGCTGGGTCTGCTCTCTGCTGCCTCCTTTTCCTTTTTTATCAGCAGATAAGCACATAGGTAACACTTCTTTTTTTTGCCGGACAACAGTCTGTTGACATCTGTCTTTAAATAAACACGTTTCATGGTAGGAACAGTTGAGGTTTGGAGAGATGATTTGAGAACCGTTATCAAGCACTCAAGTAACACGAACATATATTCTCCTGGTGAAAAACTTCAGAAGGAATAAACATCTCTCGCCCCTCCCGGTCCAGTTCCACTCACTTTTAGCTGCAGTTTCCTGAATGTGCCTCCAGACCTTTGTGGCCGACTTTGCTGACAGGGTCTGAGGTGCTGTCCTGTGAGTGAGGGGGTGGCATATTGGAAACTGCAACTTGCTTTTCCTACGTGACATCCAGCTCTTGCCATGACAGTAAAATACATCCGCTCAGTTTCTGAACCTTTGCATTGCTCTTAGCGGTATGATAATGTGCCAGCAGCGACCCAACCTTTCCTCTTCCAGTAGAAAGAAAGCTCTTAGTAACAACCATCCTTGTACGGTTTTGTGCGTTTGTTCTGGGATAAGTACTCACAGCGATGGGTAATCATTTTCAAATTAAAATACCTGTGGAAACTACTTTTCTAGCCATTAACTTGAAAAGATGTGCGCTGTAGGTTTTCTAAAAGAAAACTTAATTTTAACTTTATAAAACAAGCCTTAACGCCGTTCTTCATTAATGAAATTACAATTTGACTCTGTCAATTAAATGGACAATTAAAGGTCTTATGTATAGATTTTTACTATTATTATTTTTAACTAGAGCACTGCTCAACTGACTTATAGTGGTGTAGATTGAACCTAGAGCATCAGGCTTGAAAGTCTTTTTGCATAACCATTATGCTTTCTCCCCACCCCTTATGTATAGATTTATATGTTTTCTTCTGTATCTAAAATAGGATCAAGTAAAATATGATAAAATTGTAATTTTCTTTTTCATTTCCTTCTCAAACACTGTAGTGGAAGTGAAGTTTGTGCCTTGTTTGGAGGGAAATTAAAGATTAAGAAACCACTGACTTGAATAGAAGTTAAACTATGCATTTTCATATCCACATACATACAGGGAGTTTCTTGTTTTAAGTAATATTTTAAGTTTGCTAATATATATCTTATAGTGAGCATACTCTTTTAACAACTTTCTTTAAAAACACAATTTATTGAGTATTTGAAAACAACTTTTTTCTTGCTCTAGACTTTTACAACTGTTTATCCAGACTGTCTATACTACAGTAATTTAGCATTCCAGAAGCCACATAGTTCACATTAGTAGTGTCTTGATAAGATTTTTTAAAATGGTATTTTGAAGTATTCTTTTTATTTATTTATTTTTTAGGACAGAGAAATGGAGAGAGGTGGGGAAGACAGAGAGGGGGAGAGAAAGATAGACACCTGCAGACCTGCTTCACCGCCTTTGAAGCGACTCCCCTGCCAGTGGAGAGCTGGGGGTTTGAACCAGGATCCTTACGCGGGTCCTTGCGCTCTGCACTGCTGTGCTACCGTCCGACTCCCATTTTGAAGTAGTAAGAAAAAAAATTTTAAGTCTAAGGCTTTTAGGAAGTAAATAAAATTTCTTTTTGAGACCTCGATATTTTAATTTGTTTTATAGTTTTTTTCTTCCATTATTTGTATTCTTTTTTTAATTTTAAATTTTTTATTATATTTATTTTCCCTTTTGTTGCCCTTGTTTTTTTTTATTGTTGTTGTAGTTATTATTGTTACTGTTTATGTCGGTGTTGTTGGATAGGACAGAGAGAAATGGAGAGAGGAGGGGAAGACAGAGAGGGAGAGAAAGACACCTGCAGACCTGCTTCACTTACAAAGCAATCCACTTGCAGATGGGGAGCCAAACAAACTGCACATCTTATTTCAGGTTAATGGCTAGGAAAGTAGTCTCTACAACCCACTTGCAGATGGGGGGCTCAAACCGGGATCCTTGCACTTTGTACTATGTGTGCTTAACCTGGTGCCTGGCCTCCTGCTGCATGTCTTCTTCTTTTCTTTTTTTTTTTTTTTTCAGATTTTATTAATTTAATTTTTTTTTGAGAGAGAGATGTAGAGACACACACAGAGAAACACTAGAGCACTGCTCAGCTCTGGCTTATGGTGCTGCAGGGGATTGAACCTGGGATTTAGGAGCCTCAGGCATGAGAGTCTGTTTGCATAACCATTATGCTGTCTCCCCGCCCCCCCCTTTTTTTAGGTTTTAAACTTTATTTGCATATTTAAAAATTATGCATTCCAATAATTAAAATCATTGAACAAAAAAACGGCACTGTGATGTAACTGCATTTTATAGCCTGCAGGCCACCTTAGATGCTGCATGTCTTTTCAATTGAAGTATTTTATATTTGGAAAGTGATTTTTATTTAAATTTTGTTAACTGCTTCTTTCAGTTCCTCAGAAAATTATAATTCATAAAGCATTCTTCATATTGTGGTGTGTATACACATAAAAGAATGTTCTATAAGCAATGTTTACCATTATATCTTCTTTCTGTTCACATTTTTCTCATATTCTACAACCTGAATTTATCCTTTCTTAAAAATTTTTTTAAATTATTTTTTTTGCCTCCAGGGTTATTGCTGGGGTTCAGTGCCTGCATCATGAATCCACTGCTCCTGGAGGGCATTCCCCCCCCCTTTGTTGCCCTTGTTGTAGCCTTGTGGTTATTATTGTTGTTGATGTCGTTCGTTCGTTGTTGGATAGGACAGAGAAATGGAGAGAGGGGGAGAGAAAGATAGGCACCTGCAGACCTGCTTCACCGCCTGTGAAGCGACTCCCCTACAAGCCGGGGGCTTGAACCGGGGTCCTTATGCCAGTCCTTCGGCTTTGCGCCATGTGCGCTTAACCTGCTGCGCTACCGCCCCACCCCCTTTAAAATGATTTTTAATGTGTGAGGAAGAGGACAGAGCGCTGTTCTGTCATGTTATGTGGTGCTAGGGTGGAATACAAGACCTCATGCATGGAAGGCATGTGCTCTACCTCTGAGCCACTCCCAGCCCCTTGGATTTGTACTTTCACATATAAATAAAGAATAATTGACAGCAGCCCAGGGATGTGGCACAGTAGATAAAGTGTTAGAATCAGATCCTCAGCAGTGCATATACCAGAGTGGTACTCGGGTTCTCTGCCTCTCATATTAATAAATAAATCTTGAGGCCGGTTGGTGGTGCACCTGGTTGAGTGTACACGTTACCATGGCCAAGGACCCTGGTTCATGCCCTAGACACCCCTCTGCAGGGGAGAGTTTCAGGAGTGGTTAAGGAGGCTTTCTCTCCTCTATATCTCCCCTTTCTCTTTTGTTTCAATACAAAAAAAAATAATATTTTTTTTAACAACTCTTAAAGTTATTGACAAAACAAGAAAGTAATTTTAAAGACATTTTTCTAGAATATCTCCTGTGTGTAATGTCTAAATTATAATTAGATGGTGCTTGGGTCATCTTGGGTAGCTTTGACAAAAATACTATAAACCAAGTAGTTGATGAAAAACAGAAATTTGTTTTCAGTGTTGGAAGACTATGATCAAGGTGCTCCATGGTCAGATTTTACATCTGGAAAGGGGCTACTTCCTACTATTTCATTACTGTCATCTCTGTAATCTTAGATGGCTTATGGGACCTTAGTAGTCAACCAGTGACAACTGTAAAGTGGAGATAGTATTATTATCCATTAGGGTCATTACTTAAGCTTGGTGCCTGCGTGACTGTGTCAATCCCAGTGACTCCCCCCACCCTTTTGTTTGTTTGTTTTCTTTGTTTTTAATAAAGGGTAGTTGACAAATAGAGAAAGAGGAGAAACACTTGTAGCACTGTTCTAAGGAGCAGCTTGAACCCAGGTTCTAGTCATAGTATCATAGTATCACCAGGCCCCAGTGGAGGGGAATTCTAAAAGGATTAAGTCTGTCTCTTTGGGATATTAATAGTAGATAATGTTAATTGAAATGGATAGCCTTGCAGTTAGTCTTTTTTTTTTTTTTTTAAGGTTTATTTATATATTATGGAGAGAGAGAAGCAAAAGATTGAACCTTTGGTGCCTCAGGCATAAAAAGTCCTTTGCAGGGTGGAGGGTAGATAGCATAATGGTTATGCAAAGAGACTCTTGTGCCTGAGTCTCCAAAGTCCCAGGTTCAATCTTCCGCCCCCACCCCCCCATAAGCCAGCAGTGCTCTGGGGGGATAACAAGAGAAAGAAAAAGAAGTAGAAGAAAAAAAAGTTCTTTGCATAGCCATTTTGCTATCTCCCCAGCCTGGATTTATATTATTCTTTAGCACATTCTGAATGCATCCACATTTAAGACTTTTTTTTTCATGTGTTTTTCATGTGTGTTGCCAAATTGCAGTATGTTATATATATCCAATAAATAAGAAATTTTGCCTTTTGTTAGCTATGGAAGAAAAGTCCATGAAATACTTCATTTTTTCCAAATGGCTAAAACCATAACATCAAGTCCAGTTATAAAGATTTTAGGAAAAAAATTGGTTAGCTTTTTTTTTTTTAACCTTTTAATGAGATTTTATTAATGAGAGAGATACCCACAACATCACTCTGGCACATGCAATGCCAAGGTTTCAACTCAGGACTTGTGCTTTAAAGTCCAAAGTTTTATTCACTGTATCACCTTCCAGGCTGCTAGTTTTGTTTTTATTTTTAGTATTTAATGAATATTAATTGCTGTCATGTTGGGTTTTTTTTTTTTTTTTTGAATGATGTATTAGCTCTTATATTCAATAGGATACCAAATCTACAGTGGCAAAAAATATACCATTTTTTTTTAAAAATTGAAAATGAGACTAGAGGAGTTAATTTTATAAAATATAATCTGTTCCATGAAAATACTTTACAGAATTCCTTTTTTTTAAAAAAATCATTTATTTCCTTTTGTTGCCCTTGTTTTATTGTTGTAGTTATTATTGTTATTATTGATTTGTTGTGGATAGGACAGAGAGAAATGGAGAAAAGAGGGGAAGACAGAAAAGGGGAGAGAAAGATAGACACCTGCAGACCTGCTTCACTGCCTGTGAGGTGACTTCCCTGCAGATGGGGAGCCGGGAGCTGGAACCAGGATCCTTACTCCGGTCCTTGTGCTTTGCACCATGTGCAGTTAACCTGCTGTGCTACCACTGGACTCCCACAGAATTTCTGTAGGTTGTTTTGTTCTAATAAATATAAGGAACACATCATTTACCCCACACAGAAAAATAATGTTGGGGGCCAGCAATGGTGCTCCTGGTTAAGCTCATATAGTACTAAGTGCAAGAACCCATACAAATATCCAGGTTCCAGCCCCTGGCTCCCCACCTGCAGAGGGGACACTTCACATGTGATTAAGCAGGTCTGTAGGTATCTCTATCTTTATGTGTCTGTCTGTCTATCTATCTATCTATCTCCCTCTCCTCTCAATTTCTCTCTGTCCTACCCTATAAAATAGAAAAAATGGCTGTCAGGACCAGTGGATTTGTAGTGCTGGAACAGAACCCCATCAACAACTCTGGAGGTAATAATAATAATAAATGTAAAAGTAATGTTACTTAACTATCTTATCAGTTATAAGCAAAAAGACAACAGAGAAGCAATTAAACATTGAGAAGAGCTTGATCTTATATTGGTTGCCAAGAAAACAAGATTGAAAGAAATCTGCCCTTGTATACAGTGCACAGTCAAATTTAATTTGATATGAAGTCTCATTAGCCTGATTACTAGCTAATTATTAGTCTGTCAATTATTCAGCTCCTTTCATTACATCTTGTGAATAAGCACAAAACATTTAGGTCCATTTTATTATTATTTTTTATATTTTTTATTCTGTTTTGTTGCCCTTGTTTTATTGTTGTAGTTATTATTATTGTTGTCATCATTATTGGATAGGACAGTGAGAAAATGGAGAGAGGAGGGGAAGACAGAGAGGGGGAGAGAAAGATAGACACCTGCAGACCTACTTCAACGCCTCAAGTCGCCTTCAGTCGGCGACTTGTGAAGCGACTCCCCTGCAGGTGGGGAGCCAGGGCTCAAACAGGGATCCTTACTCTGGTCCTTGCGCTTTGTGCCACCTGAGCTTAACCCGCTGCATTACAGCCTGACTCCCCATTTAGGTCCATTTTTATTAAAATGATGCATTTTTTTTTTTTGGTGGGGGGGGGATGATGTCATGGCTGGAAAAAGGACCAGAAAGCTGCATCAGGGAAGAGAGTAGCTCCCTAATATGGGAAAGGGGTATAAATATTGTTGACTGTAAACCCCATCAATTTGATGTGCTCTGGGGCCCATATTCAGTTTAGGAGCCTGTGTGACCTCTGCATCCTTCTAGATCTGAGCTCACATTCTGTGGTCATGAGTAGGAACATTCCAAGCTGCCCCAATATCAGGACCCATCTTCCTCAGGTGTAGCATAGAGTATGTTGTCCAGCTTCCCTTCGGAGGATGGAACAAGTCTACCATTCTTGATCCAAGCTGAGGGCAAGGTCCTCTGGGGGCCCACAAAGGGGTCTATTTGGTTGTTCCTGATAGAAATGACCGGTAACAATGGAGAGAGGGATTGATTCCGGGTCTAGGCCCATCAAGTCTGTTTGGGAATCTCAGGACTCCCCAGATTAGGGCCCCAGTTGATGGGGTGGCCTGATAGTGACTAGAGAGTCATCATTAAAGTATGCCAGTCTCTTGCCCTTTGTTGGTGTGTTTCTAATTCTACTTCTAAAAACCCCTTCTGTTTCATTTGGTTTAATCCCCCCTGCTTAACACTGCATTCTATTTACATAACCACTGCCATCTATTTACATAACCACTGCCATCTATTTACATAACTCACTTTTACATTTACATAAAGCACCACCTTCCCTCCAGGGCATTGGTGGTTTAGTGGTAGAATTCTCACCTGCTCCACCCCCTCTCCTTGTCACACCCTGATCCTTTCCTTGTCACACCCTGATTTTCACCAGTCACTTTTCTCTCCACCCTCTCTGCGTCACATCCTGTTCACACCCTACTTGGGAAGTATATATAAAGACAACATTGTTCGTTTTAGTTAGTTGTTAGTTTAGTCTAGCTTGGTATAGATTGCGCTGCGGACCTGCATGAATAAAGAGATACTGTGTACAACCCAGCCTTGAGTCCCTGGTCGTCTTGTCTCCCGTCAGTGAAGCTCAGCCCGACAGCCCTTAGTCAGTTGTTGCAGTCCTTGCTTTGCTAAGGTTAGCTTTGGAGTGAGTAAGAGTTGTAATAGGAAGTAGGTGAGGAAGGTATCTAAGTCTAAATAGACACTATTTCATTATGAACTTGATACTGACTCACTACAGACTATTGTGTATTTTTGCTTTCAGGTATATATTTTGCCCTAATTTATGGATACATGTGAACATATGCTGTATCTTACAGGACCTGGTCTATATCTAGGTTTTGGGACTTTGTTAGGAAGTGAACCTCCTGGAATGGAATTAGAGAATACTATGAAAGGAAAGGTCTCACCCGAGTAATGAGGGTGAAGGGTTGGCATTCCATGCCTGACGTCTCTGGACACAGTCTGAAGTGAAGCATGCTGAGGTGGTACTTGTTACATTGATGAGGTTGGGATCGGCGGATGCAATATCATTTGGTATGACTTGAGAGAAGCATGCAGGAAAGTGAGCCCCACCCCAGATGTTCCAGGACTGGGGGAAATATAGGCTCTATGTAGAGGAAGCGGGAGGTTCCTGCTGTCTTAGGGTTTAAAAAGACAGTAGATAATTATTGCTATAATCACATTTGGGTTAACTGAAATATCCCTTTGTTAGGGTTTTCTGTATCATACACACCATCACCATATTTTATGTCCTTTGACATTTTTATATAACTATACCACCGGTTGCTTCTGTTCTCCCTGGACTAAGCTTTTTTAAATTAAATAATTAATTTATTTATTCCCTTCTGTTGCCCTTGTTGTATTTTATTGTTGTAGTTATTGATGTCGTTGTTGTTGGATAGGACAGAGAGAAATGGAGTAAGGAGGAAAGACAGAGAAGGGAAGAGAAAGACAGACACTTGCAGACCTGCTTCACCGCCTGTGAAGAGACTCCCCTGCAGGTGGGGAGCTGGTCCTTGCGCTTTGAGTCATGTGCGCTTAACCCACTGCACTACCACCCGACTCCCTGGACTAGGCTTTTAAGAAAGTCAACATATCAAGACTCAGCCTATGTATTAAAAAGACTCAGTCTGTGCTTTAAAAAGTTTGAGACATTCAATCAGTTTTTCCCCTCTCATATTACTTAGTGATTTATATGACTACAAATTAATAGGAGTGTACATAAACACCATTTTCACCACCAAAAGACTGTGTTCCATGCCATCCCCCTCTCCTTCCCTACAATCCCCCACCCCTTGAAGCTGAACATCCACCCTCAATCCAGGGTTTTTACTTTGGTGCCCTACTACAAATTTAGTCAGATTCTGCTTTGAGTTTCCCTTTCTAATGCATTTCTTAAACAGAAACCTATTTCTCTTTTTCAAGGAAGAAATTTGTGCAGTACTAATTTCTACTTTTGGCAAGCATTAGACTGATTTTATTCTATTTGCCTCCATATTTTGTTATTGTAAAATGTACTGCAAAATATTTTAATATTGGGCAAAGGGTACATAGCATAATGATTATGCAGAGAGATTTTCATGCCTGAGGCTCCAAAGTCTCAGATTCAGTCCCCTGCACCACTGTAAGCCAGAGCTGAGCAGTGCTCTAGTAAAAATAAATAAATAAAAATAAAAATAGTGTAAAAATCAGTACCACCGGGAGTCAGGTGGTAGCACAGTGGATTAAGTGCACGTGGCCACGCAAAGCTCAAGGACTGGAATAAGGATCCCTGTTCAAGCCCGGGATCCCCACCTGCAGGGGAGTCGCTTCACAGGCGGTAAAGTAGGTCTGCAGGTGTCTATCTTTCTCTCCCCCTCTGTTTTCCCCTCCTCTCTCCATTTCTCTCTGTCCTATCCAACAACGACAACATCAATAACAACAACAATAATAAAACAAGAACAACAATAGGAAATAAATATTAAAAAAATATATATATATAGATATTTTCAATATTAAAGACCATGACACAGTATTTTATAAAATGCCACCAATTTTTAAGCACATCTCAATTTCATAAATATTAAAAACTTTTATTTTGTTTTTGATTTTTTAAAACAATTTGTTTATGTATTTAATGAAAGAGACAAGACCAGAGCACTGTTCAACTCTAGTTTATGGTGGTACTTTTAAATTTTTTTAAATATTTATTTATTTTTCCCTTTTGTTGCCCTTGTACTTTTTTATTGTTGTTGGACTCCCAATATTGAAAATCTTATCTTCTGCCTATAGTCCTCTCTGCACCCCTTCCTCTACTTAGAAAAAAAAAATGGGGGATGGGAAGAGAACCAGAACATTACTCTGGCACAAGTAATGCTGAGGATCTCATGCCTGAGCATCCAATACTTTATCCATTGTGCCACTCCTAGGCTACATCCCTTCCTCTGCTTTATTTTTCCATATAGCACCTTCTTCAAGTGACATACTATTTGTTGCCTTTCAGTGACCTAACTAGAGGGCAGGAGTTTTTGTTTGTTTGTTTTGTTTTGTTTTGTTCCACCACAGGATTCTTAGGCCCTGGAAAAATACCTGGATCCAATGTTATGTTTGAGTATTATGCCTCATACCAGATCCTTGGCTCTATTTATTATTTTTTTAATAGTATGTCTGTTATTTTTTTTTTATTCTTCAGAGTCTAGGCTCTTAATTTCACTGTGCTACTTCTCTCAGCAGCAATATACTATGTGATTTATTTTAGTTGTTTCTTTTTATAAACAGGAAGAAGAGAATTTATCCAAAGATTAAAACTTGAAGCAACTCTGAATGTCCATGATGGATGTGTAAGTAATACTTCTTCCCCCATCCCCACCCCAACAGGACTTTGCCAGGGCTTCATGTCCACAAGATTTCACTGCTCCGGTTGGACACTTCTTTACTTTCTTTCTTCATATCTCTCTCTCTCTCTCTCTCTCTCTCTCTCTCTCTATATATATATATATATATATATATATATTTATATTTTTAAAATATTTATTTTATTTATTTATTCCCTTTTGTTGCCCTTGTTGTTTTATTGTTGTAGTTATTATTGTTGTTGTCGTTGTTGGATAGGACAGAGAGAAATGGAGAGAGGAGGGGAAGACAGAGAGGAGGAGAGAAAGATAGACACCTGCAGACCTGCTTCACCGCCTGTGAAGCGACTCCCCTGCAGGTGGGGAGCTGGGGTTCAAACTGGGATCCTTATGCCGGTCCTTGTGCTTTGCGCCACCTGCGCTTAACCCGCTGCGCTACAGCCCGACTCCCTATATTTATTTTTTTAAGATAGAGGGTGGGGAAGGGAGAAGAGATAACCACAATACCACTATACCCCTGTGAAGCTTCCACTTTGCACTTAGTGGCTGGGGGCTTAAACCCTGGTTCTTTCATATGGAAAAGTAAGCACTGTACTGGATGAGGTTTCTTCTGCTCCCTATGAAAAAAAATCATACAATAAAAATTACGAGTGAATTTGTTTTAAAAAGATTTTATTTATTAATGAGGAAAGAGAGAAAGAACCAAATATTACTGTGGTATATTTGCTGCCCAGCATTGAGATCAGGACCTCATGCTTGAGAGTCCAGTGCTTTAGTCACTGAGTGACCTCCTGGACCACAAGTGAATTAAAAAAATTTTTAATATTATTATTATTATTTTTATTGGATAGGCAGTAATAAATTGAGAGGGGATGGGGAGATAGAGAGGGAAAGAGACAGAGACACATCTGCAGCTCTACTTCACCACTCATGAAGCTTTCCCCCTACTCCGGGCTTTGAACCCTGATCCTCACACACTAATGTGTGCGCTTAACTGGGTGTGCCACCACCTGGCCCCAATGGTGAATTTTTAATTTAGAACAGTGCAGAGGAGTTTTTGTTTTGTTTTTATTTACTTACTTATTTATTGCAAGTTCACAAATAAAAGTTCTCTAGTTTCCACATATGAATGTAACCATCTGGTAAGCTGTCGTTCATCTCTTTATACTTATTTCATTAAGCATAATTATCTCCATTTCCATTCATCTTGTCCCAAGGGACACAATATCATCTTTTTGATTGCAGAGTGGTAAAGAGATTGCACTAGTTTGCATTCCCACTAGTAGTATAGCAGAGTCTCGTTTTGAAGGGGAGATTTTGTTTTGTTTTGCCTTTTTACAGAGCACTGCTCAGCTCTGGCTTGGCATTGAACCTAGAACCTTTGGTATCTCAGGTATAACAACTCTGAAGATTTTTTTATATATATATTTATTTTCCCTTTTGTTGCCCTTTTTACTGTTGTTGTAGTTATTGCTTTTTTTTTTTTTTATGTCGTTGTTGTTGGATAGGACAGAGAGAAATGGAGAGAGGAGGGGAGAGAAAGATACCTGCAGACCTGCTTCACCACTTGTGAAGTGACTCCCCTGCAGGTGGGGAGCTGGGGACTCGAACTGGAGCCCTTATGTCGGTCCTTGTACTTTGCACCGCCTGCTATTAACCTGCTGCGCTACCGCCTGAGTCCCAACAACTCTGGAGATTTTATAGTGGACAGATAACTTTTTTAAATTGGATATCAACACAGAAATTGAGGGGGGGGGGGAGACAGACAGGTAGAGAGACAGACACCTGTAGCCCTGCTTCACCACTCATGAAGCTTTCCCTGTGTAGGGGGGGACCATGAACTTAAACCTGGGCCCTTGAGCATTGTAATATGAACATTTAATCAGGTGTGCAACTGCCTGGCCCCCGATAACTTTTCTAATATTATCAAAAGGTATCAATTTCTAGTAGTGTTAGTGCCATTGTAAAGGTCATCATTAATGCCCTTCATTACTCCAAATCTTAGTGGTCACTTCTTAAGAAACTTTACTCGTTGATTGAGCACATCTTTAAAAAAAATTATAAGTTAATTACAAACCCTTAGTAGAAACCTTTAAAATTTTTATTTCATATGAAATGGTTTCACATGAGAGGTACAGTGCCAAGGACTGAATGAACCCTGGGTGTGTGCAAGTACTACAGTATACCATCTGAACTACTTCCACAGTAAGGAGTATGTCTTTTCTTAGATAAAGGTAGAGTATAAAAAAACCCACAGAACTGGAGCTTCCTTCAATTCATTGGGGCCTGTTGTTTTTGACTGGCTGGCTTCACGGGCGGGTAACAGACGACCTGGGGACTCATGGTTGAGCTGTATGCGGTATCTCTTGGTATAGCGCAGTCTATTACCAAGCTAAGCTAAACTACTCAAAACTACAAACAATCTTGTCCTTATAAATATACTAGCTCAGTAGGGTGGGAACAGGATGCGATGCAGAGAGGGTGGAGAGAAAAGTGACTGGTGAAAATCAGGGTATGACAAGGAGAGGGGGCGGAGCAGGCAAGAATTCTACCACTGAACCACCAATGCCCTGGAGGGAGGGTGGTGCTTGTTAACAGCAGTTATGTAAATAGAATGAAGTGGTTATGTAAATAGAATAGTGTTAAACGGGGGATTAAACTAATGAAACAGAAGGGGTTTTTAGAAGCATACCAACAGGGGCCAAAACTGGAACTTGGGTTGAGCAAATGGCAAGACATCACACTACCCCCAAGTGAGTTATTTCTCCAGCACGTTTTTGTTTTGTTTTGTTTTGTTTGCCTCTTGGTTTCATATGCTAACACCATATGTGCTTAATTTTCTTCCCATCTTACTGACTCATTACATATTCTGTATTCTTAGTTCATGCCAGTTATCAGTCTCTCTCACTCCTCCACCTAGCTGTTGGCAGTCAGTAATCTGCTTTCTGTCTCTATAGATATGCCTGTTCTTTACTTTTTTTTTTTTTTTTTGCCTCCAGTGTTATTGGTGCACCAAGAACCCACTGCTCCTGGTGGCCATTTTGTTGTTGTTGTTGTTTCTGTTGTTGTTGTTGCTGCTGCTGCTGCTGTTGAATAGGACAGAGAGATACTAAGAGAGGAGGGGAAGACAGAGAGGCGAGAAAGACACCTACAGACCTGCTTCACTGCTTGCAAAGCAACCCCCCTACAGATGGGGTTTGAATCTGGATCCTGTGCAGATCCTTGCACTTTGCTTAACCTACTGTGCCCTGCCTGGCCCCTTATTTACTTTTCATATGAATGAATCATATGTTACTTTTCTGACTATCTCTTGACTTTCTTTGACTTAGCATAATGTTTTCAAACTTCACCTATGTTTTTTTGTAACACATATTGGTATTTTATGGTCAAATAACGTTTTATCTAAGGTACCAGGAGATAGCTCACCTGGTAGAGCATACACTTTACCATGTGAGAGAACCCACATTCAAGCCCCAGGCCATCTCATGGTATTTCCATGTGCAGGAGAAGCTTCATGGGTGGTGAAGAGGTTATGTAGTGTCTCCTCTCTCTGTCTCTCACCCTTAATCTGGGAGAAAAAAAAAAAATGTGTGTGTGTGTACTTTTACATTGTGGTTTGTTTTGACCAGTGAGCTGTCATATTTTGTTTATCATCAGTTAATAAGCATTAGGTTCTCTTTTTGACAGTTATGAATAGTGCAGCTATCCTCTTTAGTGTATATAACATTTATATATAACATTTATATATAACATGTGTGACCTTTGACTTTGAAAGAAACTTCTACAAAGAGGAAGAGGAGGGTGCACCTGGTTGAGCACACATGTTACAATGCACAAGGACCTGTCAGTCCCCATCTGCAGGGGGAAAGCTTTGCAAGTGGTGAAGCAGTGTTATTGGTGTCTCTCTGTTTCTCTCCCTCTCTATCATCCTCTTCCCTCTTAATTTCTGGCTGTCTCTATCCAGTAAATAAATAAGGATAATTAAAAAAGATTAAAAAAGGAAACTAATAGACTATTGTTAGGGATGTAGATTGTCTACGAACAACTATATGCCACCAAGCTAGAGAAACGAAGAAATGGAAGAATTCCTAGAAACATTTACCCTTCTGAAACTGAGCCAGGAAGAACTACAGAACCTAAATGGACCAATCACAGACAAGTTGAAACAGTTATTGAGAATCTTCCCAACAACAAAAGTCCAAGACCAGATGGCTTTACAAACGAATTGTACAAAAGCTTCAGGAAACAGTTAATGCTTATACTTTTAAAGCTCTTCCAAAAGAGCAAAGAAACAGGAACATTCCCTTCCACCTTCTCTGAAGCCAACATCACCCTGATACCAAAAGCAGATAGGGACACAACAAAAAGGGAAAACTATAGACTAATATCTCTGATGAACATAGTTGCTAAAATATTGAATAAGATCCTAGCCAACCAGATACAGCAGTATATCAAAAAGATTGTTCATTGGGGGCTGGGCAGTAGCACAGTGGGTTAAGCGCAGGTGGCACAAAGCACAAGGACCGGTGTAAGGATCCTGGTTTGAGCCCCCAGCTCCCCACCTGCAGGGGAGTTGCTTCACAGGTGGTGAAGCAGGTCTGCAGGTATCTATCTTTCTCTCTCCCTCTCTGTCTTCCCCATCTCTCTCCATTTCTCTCTGTCCTATCCAACAATGACGACATCAATAACAGCAATAATAATAACCACAACAATGATAAAACAAGGACAACAAAATGAAAAATTTTTAAAAAAAAAGGCCTCTAGGAACAGTGGATTAGTAGTGCAGGCACCGAACCCCAGCAATAACCCTGGAGGCAAAAAAATATATATATATTATTCATCACGACCAAGTGGGGTTTATTCCAGGAATGCAAGGCTAATTCAGTATACGAAAGTCAATCAATGTCATTCACCACATCAATAAAAGCAAAACCACTGAGTCGGGTGGTAGCGTAGCGGGTTAAGCGCACATGGCGTAAGGATCCTGGTTCTAGCCCCCAGCTCCCCACCTGCAGGGAAGTCGCTTCACAGGCGGTGAAGCAGGTCTGCAGGTGTCTATCTTTCTCTCCCCCTCTCTGTCTTCCCCTCCTCTCTCCATTTCTCTGTCCTATCTGACAACAATAATAACTACAACAATAAAACAACAAGGGCAACAAAAGGGAATAAATAATTTTTTAAAAAAATAGCTGGGTAAAGAAGTTATGAAATATTATGAAATATGGGGCCAAAGGGGGCACCCACCTGGTTAAGTGCACACATTACAGTGTGCAAGACCTGGGTTCAAGCCCATGGTCCCCACCTGCAGGGGGAAAGCTTCATAAGTGGTGAAGTAGGGTTGCAGGTGTCTCTGGAATATGTATTCAATAGAGTATTACTCTGTAATCCAAAAGATGAAATTGTATCATTTGGGTCAAAGTAGATGAAAGAAACTGGAGGTGATTATGCCAAGTGAAATAAGAGGTGAAAGATAACTACTGGATGGTTTTGCTTATATTTGCTAAAATAACTGAACTGATGGTTATAATGGTATCCAAACTGTCTCTTGGAATTTGTGAGAACTATAGTGATTATAGAGAAGAAGGGGTGGCACACAGCTTTGGTCAAGTGTGTAATGATTTAACACTGACCATGTATGGTTGTGAACATAAGCCCTTGAAATCTTACAGTTCTGTAAAACTCTGTTAAATCACTAATACAAAAGGAGAAAAAATTATAAAATTCATTATCAGTTCTCTTATATTTACACTTGTAGAATTGCTGGCTTATAGGGCAACTCTTTTGAGTTTGTTGAGATACTACCAAACTGTTGAAAAGAGATGAACTATTTTGCACTCCTACCAGCAGTGTATAGGAGTTCCAATTTCTTGACATCCTTACCAACTCTTGTTATTTTCTGTTATTGTTCTTTTTAAAATATTTATCCTAATGAATATGAAATAGTGATTCATCAGGATTTTAATTTTTTAAAAATATTCATTTATTTACATGCTTATTGGATAGAGACTGAAAGAAACTGAGAGGGGAGAGGAAGGTAGGGAGAGAAAAACAGTGACAGACACCTGAAGCACTGCTTCACTGCTTCTCAAGCTTCCACCCCCTGCAGGTGGGAACCAGGGGCTTCAACCCAGGTCCTTGTTCACTGTAACTTGTATGCCACTGCCCAACCCCTTGCTTTTACTTTTTGTAAAGATTTACATCTGTTTTCCTTTTTAAAAATTTTTTGTTATACTTATTTATTTATTGGGTAGAGACATCCAGAAACTGAGAGTAAGGCAAAAATAGAGATGGAGAGAGTTTTACTACTCGCAAAGCTTTCCTCCTTCAGGTAAGGACTGGAGGCTTGAACCCAGGTCCTTGCATATTGTAGCATGTGCACTCAATATTCAGCCCCCTACCTCTGTTTTCCATCTCTTAAGTTTTTTTTTTTTTTTACTTCCAGGATTATTGCTGGGGCTTGGTGCCTGCACTACAAATCCACTGCTCCTGTGGCCATTTTTTCTTTTTTTTTTCTTTTTTTTTTTTGGATAGGACAGGTAGAAATTGAGAGGGAAAGGGAAGATAGAGAAGGGGGAGAGAAAGATGACACCTGCAAACTTGCTTCACTGCTTGTGGAGTGACACCACCACCACCACCACCACCACCACCACCACCACCACCACCACCACCACCACCACCACCACCACCGCACGTAGGAAGCCAGGGACTTCAACCAGGATCCTTGCACATTTCCTTACACTTTGTACTATGTGCACTTAACTTGGTGCACCACAAGCTCTAAGATTTTTATAGTTTGGGCTGTTATTTTTTGTCGTATGCTTTACATTGGTTTGTTCTAGCCCTCCCCCGCCAAGAGAATTGGATCAGTCCAGTTAATTTTGCGGGCCGCTTGGCCCCGCCCCAAGGAACCCCGACAGAGGGTTCCTGAGTTCGAGAGTTTCAGAGTTACAGAGTAAGAGAGAGTTCCACAGTGGAAGAGTTTCAGAGTTCGAGAGTTCCAGAGTTGGAGGGTTCCTGAGTTCGAGAGTGAGAGAGAGTGCTTGCGCCGCCGCAAAGAGACAGCCGAGTTCTGTTTGGTGATTAGTTTGTCTTAGTTTATGAATCGTTGTTCCTGAATAAAGAAATACAGCTTCCCTGCCCAGCTGTTATCTCCGCGTCTCTGTTACCTGCCCGTGAAGCTAGCCAGCCCGGCCAGCTGGAGCCTCCGAAATTTAACAACAATTTTTTGTGTGTTCCCCCTTTTTCTTTATTGAGGGGATTAAAGTTTACAGTCAAGGATAAAATACAGTAATTTGTACATGTGTAACATTTCTCAGTTTTCCACATAACAATTCAGCTCCCTCTAGATCTTTCTCTTCCATCATGTTCCAGGACCTGAACCTTCCATCCCATCCCAGAGTCTTACTTTGATGCAGTATGCTAAAACCAGTCCAAGTTCTGCTTTGTGTTTTCTTTTCAACTTTTTAAAAATTATTGTTAGTGATTTAATAATGATCGACAAGATTGTGGGATGAAAGGGGTACAATTCCATACAGTTCCTACCACCAGAGTGCCATATCCCACCCCTTCCATTGGAAGTGTCACTATTCTTTATTCCCTCTGGGAATATGGATCAAAGATCTCTGTGGGGCATAGAAGGTCAGAGGTCTGGCTTCTGTAATTGCTTCTCCGCTGGACATGGGTGTCGATCCATACCCCTAGCCTGTCTCTGCCTTTCCCTAGTGGGATAGGGCTCTGTGGAGGTGAGGTTCCACCTCACATTGGTGAGGTCGTCTGCCCAGGGGAGGCAAGTTGGCATCATGTTAGTATTTTTCAACTTCTGTTTATGAATGTGATCATCCTATGTTCATCCTTCTCTTTCTGACTTATCTCACTTAACATGATTCCTTCAAGCTCCATCCAAGATGAAGTGAAGGTCAAATCACCATTTTTGTAGCTGAGTAATAGTTTTTTTTTAATTCTTTTTTTTTTATTGATTTTATTTATTTATGAAAAAGATAGGAGGAGAGAGAAAAAAATCAGACATCACTCTGGTACATGTGCTGCCGGTGATCGAACTCAGGACCTCATGCTTGAGAGTCCAAAGCTTTATCACTGTGATAAAGTGATATCACCTCCCGGACCACAGCTGAGTAGTATTCTTTCGTTTGTTTTTAATTTTTTATTTATAAAACGGAAACATTGACAAAACCATAGGAAAAGAGGGGTACAACTTTGCACAATTCCCATTACTAGACCTTCGTATTCCATCCCCTCCCCTGATAGCTTTCCTATTCTTTAACCCTCTGGGAGTATGGACCCAAGATCATTGTGGGATGCAGAAGGTTGAAGGTCTGGCTTCTGTAATTGCTTCCGCGCTGAACATAGGCATCAACATGTTGATCCATACTCCCAGTCTGTTTCTCTCTTTCCCTATTGGGGAAGGGCTCTGGGGAAGTGGAGCTCCAAGGCACATTGGTGGGGTTGTCTGTCCAGGGAAGTCTGGTCGCATCCTGCTAGCATCTGGAACCTGGTGACTGAAAAGAGAGTTAACATACAAAGCCAAACAAATTGTTGAACAATCGTACTGAAATAGTGCAGATGAAGTGTTGGGGGGGTCCTATATTTTGTAGATAGCTAGTAGGCATATTTTAGTTATATTTCAAGGGGCCTGTAGCTATACTAGTATAGCTGTACTAGTGTGTGTGTGTGTGTGTGTGTGTGTGTGTGTGTGTTTGCCTGAGCCTGAAATCTGATATGTAGGTGGATCCTTATTATTGTCTGGGAAGATGATGTCATGGCTGGGAAAAGGACCAGAAAGTTAGATCAGGGAAGAGAGTAGCTCCCTAATATGGGAAAGGGGTATAAATATTGTTGACTGTAAACCCCATCGATTTCATGTGATCTGGGGCCCATAATTAGCTTAGGAGCCTGTGTGACCTCTGCATCCCTCTAGATCTGAGCTGAGTAGTATTCTATACCACAACTTACTCAGCTTTACTTACTCTGTTGTTGGGCATCTGAGTTGTTTCCAGGTTTTGGCTATTACAAATTGTGCTGCTATGAAGATAGATAAACACAAATCTTTTTGGATGGCAGCACCATTTATTGATATGTCAATTCTTTTTTTATTGAGTAAGTTTGTCCCTTGATAAAAATTATTTGACTGTAAATGTAATAGCTTATTTTTGGATTCTCAGTTCCATTCCATTAAACTCTGTGGTCATAACACATCATAACTTAGAGAACTGTAACTCTTTGTTGAGCTTATCTAAATCCTTTCTAGGTAGTACCCTGATTTTGTCTTTCGTTATACAATGAATTATAAATTTTGTTTGTTTGTTTTTAATTGCTTAAATTTGTTTTTTGTTTGTTTTCTTTTTAGGTTAATACAATCTGTTGGAATGAGACTGGAGAATATATATTATCTGGCTCAGATGACACCAAGCTAGTAATTAGTAATCCTTACAGCAGAAAGGTAAAGTGCTTTAATAAATCTATACTTTAATGAAAGAAAAGGAGAGCTAGAAATAAAGAATTTGCAAATCATTATGAAGCAATTTTTATAGCTATATGTCCTCATTGTTTAATTTGGAAATTATGTGTAGGCACCTTAGTTTCCATAGGAAAATGTTAGATTTCAGTCCTTTGTAGAGAATCCTTTACTCATGTGGATAAAATTGATGAATATGACATCTCAGAAAATCATTTTTTGAAGATAAAAGACAGTGATTTTTTTCATCTTATACTTAACAGAATTTAAAAAGTAAGCAAGGCAGTTTCAAAAAATTGGATTTTATTAATTTACAGTGTGTAGGCTCTAGTGAAATACTTCCCATCCATTTAGTAAACTGATATCATATTGAGTTTGTTGGTTCTTATTTTGCCACCAGGCCTTTGAACTTACGCAATTACACTGTTCCTGGTGGACTTTTTTTTTTTTTTTTAATTTCAGATGGAGACAGAGAAGGGGCTAGACAGAAACAAAGGGCAAAGTGGGGATAGAGAGGTTATAGCACCATTGAACTGCTCATGAAATTTCCCCTGGTGCTGTGTGTTGTGCGCACATGTAGTGGGGGTTCAAACTTGTGTCCACATGATAAAAAGTATGTGCTCAGGGGTTGGGCGGTAGCGCAGTGGGTTAAGCATAAGGATCCTTGTTCAAGCCCCCAGCTCCCCACCTGCAGGGGGGTCATTTCACAAATGGTGAAGCAGGTCTGCAGGTATCTATCTTTCTCTTCCCTTCTCTGTCTTCCCCATCTCTCTCAATTTCTCTCTGTCCTATCCAACAACATTAGCATCAGTAATAATAACCACACAATGATAAAACAGCAAGGGCAACAAACGGGGAAAGAAAAATAGCCTCTAGGAGCAGTGGATTCATAGTGCAGGCACTGAGTCCCAGCAATAACCCTGGAGGCCAAAAAAAAACCCCAAGTATATGTATTATAATATACATATAATGTATATGTATGTATTATATATATATATATATAATTAAAAATCAAAAAAAGAAGAAAAAAGTGTGTGTCTATTAGGTAAGCTGTTAATCACCCCATTCCCATTTATTATTATTTTTTAAATGTTTAGCATTTTCATTTATTTTTATGAGAGAGATACAGAGATACAGAGCTCTTGTTTATGCTGCTGATGGATGGGGATTGAATCTAGGATCTCAGAGCCATGGACATAGGAGTCTTTTACATAATGTGATTAGCAGCATCTTGCAAAAGTCAAATTAGGCAGTCTTATTTGCTGAGATTTTACAAATGAGTATAGATAGACCAAATAAATAGAAATATATATGTTATGGGAAGGCTATCAGGGGAGGGGATGGGATATGGAGATTAGGTGGTGGGAATTGTGTGGAGTTGTACCCCTCCTATCCTATGGTTTTGTTAATTTATCCTTTCTTAAATAAAAAGTAAATTAGAAAAAAAGAAATATATATGTTTGGCTTTCATGGCACCATTGCTATTGATTTTCACATGTCAGAAAATAAAATTGAGAAATGCTTTTTTTTTCTAATTATGATAGAAGTTAAATAATATTTTTTCATTGAGTTGATGTTTGAACAAGAATTTATTCTAGGGGCCAGTTGGTGGTACACTTGATTGAATGCACAAAGACCCATGTTCAAATCCCCAGTCCCCTCTTGCAGGGGGAAGCTTCGAGAGTGGTGAAGCAGTACTGCAGGTGTCTCTCTGTCTCTCTTTCTCCATCTCCCCCCCTCTAATTTCTGACTGTCTCTATGTAATAAATAAGTAAAAATAAATGTTTAAAGATTTATTCTTGTCTAGGATTAAATTATATGTGAATGTTTCTATGAAACAATAAATTACCAAGAACTTTTTTGTGTGTTTTAGGTTTTGACAACAATTCGCTCAGGGCACCGAGCAAATATATTTAGTGCAAAGTTCTTACCATGCACAAATGATAAACAGATTGTATCCTGCTCTGGAGATGGAGTCATATTTTTTACCAATGTTGAACAAGACGCAGAAACCAACAGGCAATGCCAATTTACGTGCCATTATGGAACTACCTATGAGGTACAGGTTCTTATGATTATGTACATGATTGTTGAGTGTGTTTTGTATAAATGTATATGAGTGTGTAGCTTATGTACACATGTGTAAGTTTGTGTATATGTATGTGTGTATATATATATGTGTCTGTGTGTATATATATATACACATACACTCATGCAGGTACAGGCAGATAAACTGTTGACAGAATATTTGTATTTAAGTAAAATATTTTAGAAAATATCAAGAGACTTGTGAATACAATAGAATATTATATCACTTTATGGGATATAAGTTAGTGGTTTACTTGCTTTTTGTGTTTATGATTTTGATAACAAGGTGATGATTTCTCCTAGAATGAGTTTGGAAGTGTGCCTTCTCAAACTTTTTGGTTTATACTCCTATAGATTTTTAAACATAGGTAAAATTCTCTTGAAATACGTATGTCATCTGGTCTTGGGGTTTTTTGTTTGGTTTTTTGCTTCCAGGGTTATTCCTGGGGCTTAGTGCCTGCACTAGGAATTCTCTGCTCCTGGAGGCCATTTTCCCCCTTTTGTTGCCTTTGTTGCTATTGCTATTGAATAAGGGGTGGGGGAGGGGGTGAGAAGGGGAAGACAGAGGGGGAGAGAAAGACCCTGCAGACCTGCTTCACCGCTTGTGAAGTGACCTACCTGCAGGTGGGGAGCCAGGGGCTCTAACTGGAATCCTTACCCTGGTCCTTGAGCTTCATACCATATGAGCGTAACCTGCTCTGCTACTGCTCGGCCTCCAGTCTTGGGCTTTATGTTGTTGGGGTATTCTCGTGTACTAATTCATACTCCATAGTAGTTATAGGTTTGTTCATCATAATTTAGTCTCAGTTGTATGTTTCTTAAAAAAAAGTACCAGTTTAGTATATTTTACACAATTATTGATTTATAATTTTTCATAGCATATTCATTATCCTTCTAATTTCTGTTACATCAATTTAATGCAATATCTTTCACTTCTGACTTTATTGAGATTTTTCTTGTTAGTCTTGGTAAATATTTGGTGATTTTTGTGGTCTTAAGTTTAATTTCATTGATATTTATTCTTCTCTAGTTTCTTTTTCTTTTTTTCTTAAGGATTATTTATTTATGATCAAGAGATAATTGGAAGATTACTCTGGTACATGGGATGCTGGGGTTCAGTCTCAGGATCTCATGCTTATAAGTTCAGCAGTCTAGTTGCTGAACCTACATATGTATCACCTATCTCTAGTTTATCTTTATTGTTCCTTACTTCTGTTAACGTTGGGTTTAGTCTGTTGTTGCTTTTTTGTTTGTTGTACTTTGACAAGTAAAACTAGGTTATTTGATATATATATATATATATATATATATATATATATATATATATATTGATTATTTATTTTTTTGTTAATGATTCAATAGGGATTTACAAGGTTATAAGATAATAGGGGTGTAATTCCACACCTCCCACCACCAAAGTTCCATTTTCCTTCCCCTCAACAGTAACTACCATAGTTCTTTCAAGATCATTGGTTATGGGGTAATACATACACAGTTCAAGTTCTTATTTTTCAATTCTCCATATTCCACTTATAAATCATCCCATAGTTATATTTCCCTTTTCCTCTTATCTCTCAGATAAGAGAAACAGTATTTGACTTCCTCAGGTATTCTCTAGAGTCTCATCCCTTTCAGTGATGGTGGCAAAAGCAAAGGTTCCTGTCACAAACATTTTAGGTCTGGCTGGAACTGGGGATCACAGCACTCTGGTCATCTTCCACTGTCATTTCCCTTTCTGGGAGTATGGGCCCACATTGTTTTGGGGGTAGAAAGAAGTAGCATTGCCTTCTGTAATTGCCTCTCTATAGGGCATGGATGTTGTTTGGTCAATCCATATCTCCAACCTCTCTCTGTCTTTCCCTAGTAGGGTAGGGCTTTAGAAAGATGAGCTTCTGGGAGCAACTATCTGCCAGGGGAAATCAGGGTGGGACCATAATAACATCTAGAACTTGGTAGCTGAAAGGCAGTAAGATATAAAGCAGGACAAAATGTTTAATAAACAGGGAACAAAATGTAGGAATAGCGCCAGTGAGAGTTGGGGGTGGAAACAGGCTAGGATATCTATTTTGGAGTTCCTAGGAGTCCAGGAATTTAGTAATTTTTTTTTTTCACCAGAACACTGCTCTGGCTTATGGTGGTGCAGGGATTGAACCTGAAACTTTGAAGGCTCAGGCATGAGAGTCTGTTTGCATAAATATTATGCTATCTACCCCCACAGACTTTAGTAGTCTTTACTTGAGTTGATAGCTGTCATGAAGGTGAACTAGAAATATTCTCTGGGAGATGATGATGTCAGAGTGGAGAATAGAACTTGAAAGCTGGATTAGGGCAGTGGTTGTTCCCAAACTTGAAGAAAATAAATATATATGATAAACTATTTACCACATCCATCTGACCCATGTATTTGATTTCAACTTGAAGACTTCCTGTTAGAATTCTTGTGAGGCAGGCCACCAAAATAGTTCACTTGAATAGTGCATTGTTTTACCATGTACTCAACCCGGGTGTGAATCTGACCCCACTGCATTGAAAGAAGCTTCTTCTGTGCTGTGGTCTCTCGGTCTCTCCCCCCCCCCTTCTGTCTGTATCTAAAAAAATTAAAATTCTTGTGAGGCAGCAGGCCTTGTGATGAATCTGTTCAGTTTAATTTGTTTGTTTGTTTGTTTGTTTGTTTTCCTTCCAAGTTATTGCTGGGGCTCAGTGCCTGCACTATGAATCCACTGCCTCTAGAGACCTTTTTTTTCCTTTTGTTGCCCTTGTTGTTTATCATTGTTGTTGTTATTGCTGTCATTGTTGTTGGATAGGACAGAGAGAAATCAAGAGAGGAAGGGAAGACTGAGAGGGGGAGAGAAAGACATCTGCAGCAGACCTGCTTCACTGCTTGTGAAGCAAACCCCCACCCCCCACCCCACCCCCCTGCAGGTGGGGAACTGGGGGCGTCCAACCGGGATCCTTACTCGCCCTCTGCTCAGCTTTTATTTATCCATTATGATCTTTATTGTTTCTTCAATTAGAAAGAGCAGTTTTTCTGGAAATAATTTTTTGGATCATTTTTTTTTCTTTCTTTCTTTCTGTTCTTTGAATATATTATCCCACTCCCTTCTGGCCTGTAATGTTTCTGCTGAAAAATTCACTGGGAATCTTAAGGAAATGCTTTTGTATGTAGCAATACATATTACTCTTTCTGATTTAATAGCTCCTCTGTCTTAGACAGTTTTCTTCAATATTTATTTTAATGAAGGAGGGAGGGAGGGAAGGAGAGACAAAAAGGAAGGAAGGGAGGAAAGAAGGAAGGAGGGAACATAGATAAATTGACTGATCAGAGCCCTGATCAGCTCTGGCTTGTGGTGGTGCTAGGATTTAACCTGGGATCTCAGAGCATCAGGCTTGAAAGTCTTTTGTATGACCATTATACTGTCTTCCCAGTTCCTCAAGTTGTTTAAAATGTGTCTCAGCAGTCTCATTAGGGATTCATCTTTGTCAGTATCCTTCAAACTTTTTTTTTCCCCCTCCAGGGTTATTGCTGGGCTAGGTGCCTGCACCATGAATCCACCACTCCTGGAGGCCATTTTTCCCCCCTTTTGTTGCCCTTGTTGTTGTAGCCTCGTTGTGGTTGTTATTATTGCCATTGTTGCTGTTGTTCATTGTTGGATAGGACAGAGAGAAATGGAGAGAGGAGGGGAAGACAGAGTGGGGGAGAGAAAGACAGACACCTGCAGACCTGCTTCACCACTTGTGAAGCGACTCTCCTGCAGGTGGGGAGCCGGGGGCTCGAACTGGGTTCCCTACGCCCTTTGCGCCACATGTGCTTAACCCACTGAGCCATCACCCGACCCCCCCTTTAAACTTTTTGAATGTGGATGCCTGTTGTTTTTCTCAGATTGGGGAAGGTTTTTTTGTTTTGTTTTGTTTTGTTTTTAGAATTTATTTATTTATTAATGAAAAAGATAGGGAGAGAAAGAACCAGACATCACTCTGGTACATGTGCTGCCGGGGATTGAACTCGGGACCTCATGCTTGAGAATCCAATGCTTTACCACTGCGCCACCTCCCAGACCACCAGATTGGGGAAGTTTTAAGGCTAAAACTGGCTAGTTTTTTTCCTCTCCTTTATTTTAATTTTTTTTGTCAGTCTGAATAGAGAGTTTTAACACCTCGTATTGTTTTCTAAGAATTAACTTACAGTTTCATTGAATTTCTTCCCCTGCCCCCCTGTTTATCTGTGTTTTGTTTCTACTTATGATCTCTACTTTCTCCTTTTTTATTTGGTATGGCAATTTTTTTTTTTTGGTATGGTAAACTTTATTGCCTTTTTTTTTTTTTTTTCTGTTTTCTTAAGATAGTGACTGAAGCCACTGACCATTTTAGTATAGTTGTTTAGTGAAAATTTTTTCTGAGTATTTCTTTGGGTATATTTCACAAATTTTCATATACTGTACTTTAATTTGTCTTCTATTCAGAATACTTTCTAATTTAGTAGTTAATTGGAAAATATGTCATTTAGTTTTCAGATATTTGGAAATTTCTAATTCTAGTTAAATCTATTATGGTCAGATAATATGCCTTATCTAATTTGAATCCTTTGAATTTTAGTGAGATCTGATTTATGTCCCAGAATAAGTCATTATTGTAAATGAGTCTTTGCTGCAAGCTAGACATATTAACTGGATAATAATGTGTATCCTTATTTCATCATAGTTCATCTCAGTGTTTATCTTCTTTATTTCAGCCGATTTTCTGATTACTTGTTCTGTCAGTTTTTAGTATTGAAAGAGATAGAAATTTAATATATTTGAATTGTCTGGTCCCATTTTACTTTTACTTGAAAAATTTTTACAAAATACTTCATATTGTGCTGGTCTGTTAGTACAGAAGGGTCTGGGAAGTTATCCTGCAAGGGGCTAGATAGTAAATATTTTATATTTTGTAGCCCATGTACTCTCAAATATGCCATATCTGGAAAGTCAATT
Source organism: Erinaceus europaeus (assembly GCF_950295315.1). Lineage (NCBI taxonomy): Eukaryota > Metazoa > Chordata > Mammalia > Eulipotyphla > Erinaceidae > Erinaceus > Erinaceus europaeus. The sequence continues at coordinate 54,727,149 of NC_080170.1, read as the reverse complement.
TAGGCAGTTTATAAATGGTTAATCTTAATGTGCTTCGTTTAAACTCATTTACTAAAATAATAGGACATAATTAATAGGTCAGGATGATTCTTTTGCTGATTACTTGCTTCTTCTTCTAGCGTTTGCCCTTCTTCCGTAGCCAGTCAACAGCATCAGGTTGAGCCTGATGTAAAGTTTTGAGACCTCCTTTGAATCTGGAGAGGTGGCAGTCGTTGACTATGTGGGTCATAGTCTGTCTGTAGCCGCAGGGGCAGTTAGGGTCGTCTCTGGCTCCCCAGCGATGGAACATAGCGGCGCACCGGCCATGGCCTGTTTGATAGCGATTGAGGAGAGCCCAATCATAACATGCTAGGTCAAAGCCGGGTTGACGCTTGCAGGGGTCTGTGATGAGGTGTTTGTTATTTACCTCAGCTGACTGCCAGCTCTGTTTCCAAGAGACTGGAACAGAGAAGTTCAGTGTAGGCGTAGGGGACCAGATGGGGTGACGAGATGTCAAGCGTTGAACAGGGTGGGCGAAGATATCCGCGTATATTGGCAGGTCCGGTCGAGCGTAGACGTGGGAAATGAACTTAGATGATGCCGCATCCCGACGAATATCTGGCGGGGCGATGTTGCTAAGAACTGGCAGCCATGGAACCGGGGTGGAACGGATGGTTCCAGAAATTATCCTCATGGAGGAATATAATTTGGAATCGACCAAGTGGACATGGGGGCTACGGAACCATACTGGGGCACAGTATTCTGCAGTGGAATAGCATAATGCCAGAGATGATGATGGTAGTGTGGAAGCGCTCGCGCCGCATGAGGAGCTGGCCAGTCTTGCAATGATGTTATTCCTCGCGCCCACCTTTGCTGCAGTTTTTATGAGATGTTTGTGAAATGACAGAGTGCGATCGAGAGTAACGCCAAGATAGACTGGCTGGGCTTCATGCCGGATTCTCGTATCGCCAAGCTGCACATTAAGCTCACGCGAGGCCGAGGCATGGTGTAGATGGAAAACAGATGATACCGTTTTTTGCAGTGCTAGGGATTAGTCGCCATTTTTTACAGTAATCAGATATCAGAGATATGTCTTTCGTGATTACTTGCTAATAAGTAATCCTTTCACCTTTCTTTTTTTTTTTTTCCTCCTCCAGGGTTATTGCTGGGCTCGGTGCCTGCACCATGAATCCACCGCTCCTGGAGGCCTTTTTTTTTTTTTCCCCTTTTGTTGCCCTTGTTGTAGCTTCGTTGTGGTTATTATTATTGCCCTTGTTGATGCAATTCGTTGTTGGATAGGACAGAGAGAAATGGAGAGAGGAGGGGAAGACAGAGAGGAGGAAAGAAAGATAGACACCTGCAGACCTGCTTCACCGCCTGTGAAGCAACTCTCCTGCAGGTGGGGAGCCGGGGGCTCGAACCGGGATCCTTACGCCGGTTCCTGCGCTTTGCGCCACATGCGCTTAACCCACTGCGCCACCGCCCGACCCCCCTCCTTTCACCTTTCTTATAGCTAAAAATAATTTATTTTAAAAAGATTTTTTGTGAGTAATTGAGGAATTCTGTTTTGACTTTTTAGTTCAGTGTTGTCTTTCTATTATAAAGATGTTATTCCATTGTCTTCTGACATAGGTAATTTGAGGATGGTGTGTTTGTTCGTTGTTAATGCAAATTTACTATTTTATTTTGAGAATATGTCACAATTTCTGTTCCAGCCCTTACTATTGAATATTAATATTGTTAGTCCTTTTCTGAATCCATGTTCTGTGAATATTTAGTGCATCGCCTTAGGAGTCCTCTTGCAGGCATTGGGTTTTAGTGAAATTGGTAGTCACACAGAAGTATATGATCAGCTTTAGTAGTTACTGACATATGGTTTTTCAAAAGTGTTTGTACCACTTTACAGCATCATCAACTATAAAGAGTTCTAGTTACTTCATACCCTCACAACACCTGACATTATCAAGTCTCTTGTTTTGGTCATTATAGTACTATGTGGTAGTAGTGACTTAAGATTTAATTTGTGGGCTGGGTGGTGGTGCACCTGGTTGAGTGCACATGTTACAGTGCACCAGAACCCGGGTTCAAGCCCTCAGTCCCCACCTGCAAGGGGAAAGCTTCACAAGTGGTGGAGCAGTGCTGCAGGTATCTCTCTGTCTCTCTCCCTATTCCCCCTTCTCAGTCTGGCTGTTTCTATCCAAAAAATAAAGATAATAAAAAAAAATACTTAATTTGTATTTATTTGACAGTAATAAATCTGAGTGCCTTACTGTATATGCAAAACTTTTAAATGTAAGAGCATGCCTTCTTGTAAATGGGTGCATCAAAACCATGCAGGAATGCTGGGCACCCAATTTTGTTAGTTTCTATTTCTGTGGACTGAAGAAGGAAGGCATTTTGGGGGGGCAGAAGGATTCATAGAGAGCTTTGACTTACAATGTTGTTTTACTGAACCTGGAGTGAGTACAGAAATATCTAAAATATTACATTGCCATAAAATATTTAATATGGTCAAGTGTACATAATGATTGCCATTCAAGTTATTTTTAAGTATATTCCACTGACTTTAAGTGCATTCACATTGTTGTACAAGCAGCAACAATTTCTACCATTAGAAAAAACAACAACAACAACAAAACTAAGGGCCAGTGAAATAGTTCACTTGGATAGTGAATTGCTTCAGTGTGTGCATGACCCAGGTTTGAGCCTGGCCTCTGTGCATGAAGAAATATTCTGTGCTGAATGTAAACCCCATCGATTTGATGTGATCTGGGACCCATATTCAGCTTAGGAGCCTATGTGACTTCTGCATCCCTGTAGATCCGAGCTCACATTCTGTGGTCATCAGTAGGAACATTCCAAGCTGCCCCAATATTAGGACCCATCTTCCTCAGGTGTAGCATAGAGTATGTTGTCCAGCCTCCCTTCAGAGGATGGAACATTCTTTACCGTTGTTGATCCAAGTTGAGGGCAAGGTCCTATGGGGGCCCACAAAGGGGTCTATTTTGTTGTTCCTGATAGAGATGACCGGTAACAATGGAGAGAGGGATTTATTTGAGGTCTAGGCTCATCATGTCTGTTTGGGAATCTCAGGACTCCCCGAATAGGGCCCCAGATGATGGGGTGGCTTGATAGTGACTAAAGAGTCATTGTTAAAGTATGCCAGTCTCTTGTTTTTATTCAGCTTTTGCGGTCCTTGCTTTGATAAGGATAGCTTGGGAGTGAGTGAGGGAAGTATAATAGGAAATAGATGAGGAGGGTATCTAAGTAGACACTATTTCATTATGGGGTTTACAGTCAACAGTACTTGTACATCTTTCCCATATTTGGGAGCTACTCTGTTCCGTGATATAGCTTTCTGGTCCTTTTTCCAGCCATGACATCATCTCCCCAGAGAATAACTTGGATGATCCACCTGCATATCAGATTTCAGGCTCAGGGGAAAAAAAAACAAACTAGTATAGCCACTGGCCCTTTGGAATATAACTAAAATATGCCTACTATGTATCTACAAAACAGAGACACACCCCTCCCCCCAACTCTTCATCTGCACTACTCCAGCCTTTAGATTCATGAATAGTCAAAAACTGTTTGGCTTTATATGTTAACTCTCTTTTCAGCCACCAGGTTCCAGATGCTAGCATGAAGCCAACCTGACTTCCCTGGACAGACAACCTCACCAATGTGTGCTGGAGCTCTGACTCCCCAGAACCCCACCCTACTAGGGAAAGAGAGAGGCAGACTGGGAGTATGAATCAACCTGTCAATGCCCATGTTCAACGGGGAAACAATTAAAGAAGCCAGACCTTCCACCTTCTGCATCCCACAATGACCTTGGGTCCATACTCCCAGAGGAATAAAGAATAGGAAAGCTATCAGGGGAGGGGATGAGATATGGAGTCCTGGTGGTAGGAATTGTGTGGAGTCGTACCCCTCTTATCCTATGGTTTTGTCAGTGTTTCCTTTTATAAATAAATAAATATTAAAAAAAGAAAAGAAAAAATATTCTGTGCTTCAATCTCTTGTTTTCTCTGAGAAAACAAATGAAAAAAAAAAGAGAGGTCAGTTTAGTTGCTTAAATCAATTCAGCATACTGCAATTTTCTTAAACATTGTTCAGGAAGAAAATTTTATTATGTACTTATAATACAAGTATAAATTCATATCCGGATCCAAAAAATAAATATTAGACTTTAAAGAGTTTGAATAAGTTTCCTAGCCTAGGAAATTTTTTTTTCAGAGTTACCATTTTAAAAACTTAATTTCAAACTTCAAAGTAATTACTTACTCTGTATTTCCATACATACTATTTTTGAACTATGACATACATGAGTAAGTAATAAACATTTAACTGTTTCTTAGTTTCTTTGCCTTAATCATTTTATGAAGTAGGAACAGTGTATGCCATAGCCATTTCCATAAATGTTCAGTAACGTTACTTGTACTTTTGTTTTTATAACAGATTATGACAGTACCCAATGACCCGTATACTTTCCTCTCATGCGGTGAAGATGGAACTGTTAGGTGGTTTGATACACGCATCAAAACTAGCTGTACGAAAGAAGATTGCAAAGATGTAAGGGTCACATTTTTTCAGTACATATTTTTTTCCTTCAAATAGTATTTATTTTTCAAATCTCTGATGTATTCATATGTAAATTTAGGGGGATTCCTAAGGAAAGTGCACAATATTTTGTTAGAAGTAATTTCTAGAATTGTGTGGCAAACTAAAGAGAAACAGAATTTTCCTTGATGTGGCAAACTGCTTAGTAATACTATTAACTGAATATATTTGTTTTGGTTTCATATGGTCTAAATGTGTTAAAAATACTGTTGGAAACCTGGAAAACACCACCTGCAGGGGGAAAGCTTCTCAAGTGGATGAAGCAGGTCTGCAGGTGTGTCTGTCTTTCATGTTCTCTAGCTCCCTATCAATTTCTGGCTGCCTCTATCCAGTAAGTAATTTTTTTTTTTTAAGAAACCTGAAAAACAAAGTGTTGTTTGCCCTATCACACAGGATTTAAGATTTCTGAGAAAGTCTGTTTTCCAATTGAAGAATTGTTTTGAAGTTTCATCTCTATGTAAAGCTCAATATAATGATGACATTTTCTACTTTGTAGGATATTTTAATTAACTGCCGGCGTGCTGCCACCTCAGTAGCCATTTGCCCACCAATACCATATTACCTGGCTGTTGGTTGTTCTGATAGCTCAGTACGAATATATGATCGGCGAATGCTGGGCACAAGAGCTACAGGTCAGTAAGTAGATATATTTTAGAGAACATATATGATGGATTTGAAATTTAAATTTTTAGTTAGCCATAAAATTCAGCAAGTGAATCCTATTTAAACAATATACTATTATGAATAGCATTTCCCCAGATTTTTAATCATTGTAACAGTGATACTTTTAAAAGTTTATTGCTTTAAAGCATTGCAACATTTGATTTATTCCTTTCCTAGGGCTGATAAAGCACATTTATGCAAAGAGGATGGCTTTACACATGGCAATTACTCTCTCATATTTCTGGAGGGTAGACATTTCAGGCAGAGGCGTTGCAGAGGTAGACATTTCAGGCAGAGGCGTTGTTTTGTGTCTGAGTTGATCAGGGAGCATCTGTTGCATACTTTTCCCCTAGCTCCAGTTGGGTAAATCTATAGGAGCATTCCCTGGGCTTTTGGAAGCACCGCTCCAATCTCTGTTTCCATATCTGTGCGCCATTCTCTCTTTTGTGTGTCTGTCCACATGACCCACTCCAGTATGACCTCATCGTACTAATTGCATCTGCAAAAACTTTATTTCCAAAGGCCACATAAAGTCATATTTGGAAGTTGGTGGGGGGGGGAAGCTAGCATATAACACTTGACTTTTCTAGTTTTGCCTCTGTTCAGGCAAGAGGATCATAGTAAATGTAGAGATAAAAGCTAGGAAAAAAACAGTGACTTGGATATGTGCAAGTGTGTGTCTATGTGTGTGTTTGCATATCCTAAATACTATTAGTGGTGCTACTGTACTCATTTTAATCCACCTTAAACCACTCCTCATTCACTCTGTCATCAAATCACTTCTGAAGTATCCTATGTTGATATAAAGGGCAGTGGGCTGAAAAAAAAAATAGTCACTTGGATAGTATGCTGCTTTGCCTTGTACATGACCCAGATTTGAGCTTGGCATCCACCACCACATTGAAGGGGGAGCTTCAGTGCTGTGGAATATTTATTTATCTCCCCCACCCCCGCCTCTCTGTCTCTATCTTTAAAAAGATAAGTTAAAATTTAACATTTAAAGTAAATAAATATACCTGCAGGAGTAGGTGTGAAGGGCTTCCGAGCAGTGAAGCAGTACTATAGATGTCTCTATTTCTTCGTCTTCCCCTTTCCCCTCTCAGTTTCTCTGTCATGTCAGATAAAAGGAAAAAATTTAAAAAAATTATTGCTGTGACCAGGGGATTTGTCATGTAGATACCAAGTACCAATGATAACTTTGGTGGCAAGATTAAAAACAAAAATAATATAGAGCATCAACTTAAATACCAAAAACCATATAAATTCAATACAGGGAGCAGTTTGTGCCAGAGCTGAGCATTGGTATGGTCCTGTCTCATGATCCCTCCTTTCTTATTCTGTCTTTCATAATAAATAAGTACATAAACAAACAGGTAGATTTGGCCAGAAATTAGCAGTGTGAATGAAAAGTACACAGATTCTTTCTTTCTTTCTTTCTTTCTTTCTTTCTTTCTTTCTTTCTTTCTTTCTTTTTTGTTTTGCTATTTTTATTTTGCCTCCAGGGTTATTGCTGGGGCTCAGTGACTGCACTACGAATCCACTGCTCCTGGAGGCTATTTTTTTTTCCATTTTTGTTGCCCTTGTTGTTGTTGTTATTGTTGCCCTTGTTGTTGTTATTGTTATTGCTGTTGGATAGAACAGAGAGAAATCGAGAGAGGAGGGGAAGACAGAGGGGATGGAGAGAACGATAGACGCCCACAGACCTGCTTCACTGCCTGTGAAGCGACTCCCCTGTAGTCGGGGAGCCGGGACCTTGAACCTGGATCCTTATGCCAATCTGTGCACTTCGCACCATGAGCACTTAACCTGCTGTGCTACCTCCCGGCCCCCATATATAGATTTTTTTAAATGGAAAGACCAGACGAGACTTATTTGTTTAAATATTTAGGGATATATATATATATATATATATGGAAATAATAATACACAAGACCTCATGGTGCAGGATCATATAACTTTATTGAATAATTAGAATATAGCCTTCCAGGGTCTCAGGCACAGAGATCCAGCTGTACCTTTCCTGACATGCTATATTGTTTGTTTTTCATTTTTTATATTGTTTTAACAACTACCCATTAAATTAAAATCCTACTAGTATCTTCACTCAACACTAGAGGAAAATTTTATGGCAATCAGAAATCTTTTAAAAATGTTAAGCAGTGGTCCTGGAGGGGGCATAGTGGTATAGCTTTGGACTCTCAAGCATGAGGTCCTAAGTTCAATCCCCAGCAGCACATGTGCCAGAGTGATGTCTGGTTCTTTCTCTCTCTTCCTATCTCTTATAATAAATAAAATCTTAAAAAAAAAAAAAAAAGAAAATCTTAAAAACATTAAGCAGAGGGGCTTGGAGGGGTGCACGAGGTTAAATGCACAGATTACAAAGTGCAAGGATCAGTGCAAGGATCCCGATTAGAGCCCAAGGTTCCCTACCTTCAGGGAGGTCACTTCACAAGTAGTGATCAGGTCTGCAGGTGTCTTTCCCCCTCTCTATTTTCCTCTCCCCTCTCAATTTCTCTCTGTCCTATATAATAAAATGGAAAACATGACTGCCAGGAGCAGTGGATTCGAAGTGCCGGCACTGAGCCCCAGAAATAACACTAGAGACAAAAGAAAAATTAAGCAAAAAAAAAAAAAAGTCATTTTAAAAGTCTACTACATTATTTTATCTTCGATGATTATATGAACTTTCCTATTTATATGGTAAAATGTTATCTTAATTTAGAGGTACTTTTGGAAGATGACTTCATATAACTATAATCACATTATTTTAATTGATGAAATAACATACATTTCTAATAAGACATTTATGTAGTCTTCTATTTGAAGATATGTAGGCTTTATATTATATACTTTTATTTTAATATATTTTAAGGTGTTTTTCCTCAAAACATGATTTTAATTTATTTTTTTGTCGTCACTATAATTTCCCCTCTCTAGCCTTTTGTCAGATAGAGTCAGAAGTATAAAAATGTCATAGCACCAACATTTTCCCCCAATGAAGTAGAGTCCAACCTCATACTTAGGGTCACATGCATGGCAAAGCAGGCACCCTCCCACATGAGCTGCCTCTCTCTGGCCACCAAAACATGAATTTTACATTGCTTCCTGTTTTCTCATGTAGGGAATTATGCAGGTCGAGGAACCACTGGCATGGTTGCCCGCTTTATCCCCTCCCATCTTAATAATAAGTCCTGCCGGGTGACATCTCTGTGCTACAGTGAAGATGGTCAAGAGATTCTTGTTAGTTACTCTTCAGATTATATTTATCTTTTTGACCCAAAAGATGATACTGCACGAGAACTTAAAACTCCGTCTTCAGAAGAGAGAAGAGAAGAGGTAAGTCTACTCAAAATTGTTTCTCTTTTCTTCCATCTAGAAAATTAATTCAGTGACTTCTGGGGCCTTAGGAACTTCAAAAAGATAGGCTAATTTATTTTTCTTTATATTAGTGAATTAATATTGATACACAAAGTTATGAGATAACATGGGTATCAAATAGAGCTAATTTTCAAGGTGTTTAGGAAACAAGAACATAAAACGGACATAAATGAACAGGAGCTAATAAGTAATTGAGAATAAGGCTAACCAAAGAAAGAATTTAAAACTATTTTTAAACTTTTTTTTTTAATTTATTTTCCCTTTTGTTGCCCCCCCCTTTTATTTTTGTAGTTACTATTGTTGTTATTGTCGTCGTTGTTAGATAGGACAGAGAGAAATGGAGAGGGGAGGGGAAGAGAGAAAGAGAGACACCTGCAGACCTGCTTCACCGCCTGTAAAGTGACACCCCTGCAGGTGGGGAGCCGGGGGCTCCAACCCAGATCCTTATGCCGGTCCTTGCACTTCAAGCCACATGTGCTTAACCTGCTGCGCTACCACCCAACTCCCTTGAAACTATTTTTAAAGAGAAAATATCTATTAGTAAAATGTTTTTTGACTTTGTAGATACACAACCACAAGAAAGATCCTGCAATTATAACAGTTGCAGAAAAACAACTCAAATAAGCTGTGTAATATATGTATCAAAGAGACTAAATGTTGATGTGCATGCACCAGTAATTTTATTTATTTAAGACATACTGACTCTTTTAAAAATGTATTTCAGATAAAGATAGACAAACTGAGAAGGGAGGAAATTGAGATAGACAGACAGACAGATAGGAAGGTAGAAGACATCTACAAGCATTCTTTTTCCACTTATGAAGTTTTCTCCCTGCCAATGGGGACTGCTGTCTTGAACCCAGTTCCTTACTCACTGTAATGTGTGAACTCAGCCAGGTATGCCACCACCTGGCCCCCACCAGTAGTAGTTTCTTATTTTTATTTTTTTATTAGCGATTTAATAATGATTGACAAGATTGTGGGATAAAAGGGGTACAATTCCATACAATTTAATTCCTGCCACCAGAGTTCCATAAGGCACCCCCTCTCCTTTAGAAGTTTTCCTATTTTGCCTCCAGGGTGATTACTGAGGCTTGGTGCCTACACTACGAATCCACTGCTCCTGGGTGCCATTTTTTTTCTATTTTTTGTTGCCTTTGTTGTTGTTGTTATTGTTATTGGATAGGATAGAGAATAATAGAGGAGGGGAAAATAGAGGGGGAAAGAAAGATAGACACTTGCAGACCTGCTTCACCACTTGTGAAGCTACCTCCCCTGCAGGTGAGGAGCCTCGGGCTTGAACTGGGATCCTTAATTATGTGCCAGTCCTTGCACTTAATGCCATGTGCGCTTAACTTTCTGTGTTACTACCCAGCCCCAGAAGTTTCCCTATTCTATGTTCAGTGGATAAGCAATTACAGAAGCTAGACCTTCTACCTTCTGCACCCCATAATGATGCTGGATCCATGCTTCCTGAGGGATAAAGAATAGGAAAGCTGTCCAGGAGGTGGTGCAGTGGATAAAGCATTGGACTCTCAAGCATGAGGTCCTGAGTTCAATCCCTGGCAGCCATGTACCAGAGTGATGTCTGGCTCTTTGTCTCTCCCCCTTTGTTTCTCATTAATAAATAGATAAAATCTTAAAAAAAAAAAAAAAGAATAGGAAAGCTTCCAATGGAGCAGATAAGCTGTGGAATTCTGATAATGGGAATTGTACCCCTCTTATCCTGTGGTCTTATCAATATTTTTATGTTATAAATAATTTTTTTAAAAAAGATGTTTCCCTGTTCTTTATTTCTCTGGGAGTATGGACTAAAGATCTTTATGGGGAGCAGAAGGTGGAAGGTTGGCTTCTGTAATTGTTTCTCCACTGGCCATAGGCTTTGACAGTTTGACCCATAATCCCAACCTGTTTCTGTCTTTTTCCCTAATTGGGTAGGACTCTAGGGAGGCGAGGTTCCAGGACACATTGTTAAGTTGTCTGCCCAGGGAAGGTAGGTTGGTGTCATGGTAGCATCTGAAACTTGATGGCTGAAAAGCATTAAGATATAAAGCAGAAAAAAATTGTTTAATAATTAGGAACCTAAAGGTAAGAGTATATCAAGTGAGATTTGGGGTCTTCATATTGGAAGAAGCTAGGGAAGTATATTTTAGGTATATTCCAAGGGGTCCATGACTTTACTAATTTTTGCCTGAGCCCAATAGATAACATGGAGGTGGGCTAAGAGTATTGTTTGGGAAGATAGTGTCAGAATTTAGAATAGGACTAGAAAGCTGGATCAGGACAGAATGAAGCTCCCATATATGAAAAAGTATATAAATACCTTTAACTGTAAACCCCATACATCTCACCTAGGGCCCATATCTTTTTTTTTTCCATTATTGGTTTAATTATGATCGACAGATCTGTTGGATAAAAGGGCTACAATTACACACAATTCCCACCACCAAGGTTCCACATCCCATACCCACCGTTGAAAGCTTTCCTATTCTTTATACCTCTGGGATCCCTCTGGGAACATGGACCCAGGATTATTATGGGGAGCAGAAGGTCTGGCCTCTGTAATTGCTTCTCCCCTGGACATGGGCATTGGTAGGTTGATCCATACTCCCAGCCTATTTCTGTCTATAACTGTTTATTGCCTATGTGTGTACAGCAATGACCTCCTCTCCCAGGTTAAAAGAGGAGTTTGTTTGGAGCTAGTGACACATAATGTTATCCCTGTGTGTATTTTACAAAATACTTATTTGTGAGAAAAGTATGTACACACAGAGAGAAAGAGAGAGACTGACTGACTTAGTAGAGAAATGGGATTGCTGTTGATATTACTAGCAGATGGCAATATGTAAAACTATTGGTGTATTAACCTAGTCTTTTAAGTTCAAACATTACATTTTTAATATATACATATATATAATTTCCTTATGTACTGAAAACTTTGTGAGTGAATTAATGTCACATAAGTAACTTTAAAATCATTATTCAAATTCTTGTTTTAAAAGATCATAATAGGGAGTCGGGTGGTAGTGCAGCGGGTTAAGCACAGGTGGTGCAAAGCACAAGACCAGCATAAGGATCCCAGTTTGAGCCCCCAGCTTCCCATCTCTATGGGAGTCGCTTCACAGGTGGTGAATCAGGTCTGCAGGTGTCTATCTTTCTCTTCCCCCCTCTGTCTTCCCCTCCTCTCTCCATTTCTCTCTGTCCTATCCAACAACTACAACATCTATAACAACAATAGTAATAACTACATCAATAAAGCAAGAGCAACAAAAGGGAATAAATAAATATATTTTTAAAAAGATCATAATATATCTTTATCAGTATCCTTCAAGAGAAAAAAAATGTTTGTTTTAATGGGCTAAGCTTTTTTTTTCCCCCTCCAGTATGTTTTTCACTTTTAGAAAAATCAGAAGTTGGGGCCAGGCAGTGGCGCACCTGCTTAAGCACACACATTGCAGTGTGCAAGGTTGCAGGTGTCTTCCTGTCTCTTTCCCTCTTTGTCTTCCCCCCTTCTTAATTCTTCTCTGTCTCTACCCTATAATAAATAAATAAAAACATTAAAAAGAGGGAGTCAGGCTGTAGCGCAGCGGGTTAAGCGCAGGTGGTGCAAAGCGCAAGGACTGGCGTAAGGATCCTGCTTTGAGCCCTGGCTCCCCAGCTGCCTGCAGGGGAGTCACTTCACAAGCCGTGAAGCAGGTCTGCAGGTGTATGTCTTTCTCTCCCCCTCTCTTGTCTTCCTCCTCCTCTCTCCATTTCTCTCTGTCCTATCCAACAACGATGGCAACAATAATAACTACAACAATAAAACAACAAGGGCAACAAAAGGGAATAAATAAATAAAATAAATATTAAAAAAAACATTAAAAAGAAAAATCAGAGCGGAGGATAGATAGCATAATGGTTATGCAAACAGACTCTCATGCCTGAGCCTCCAAAGTCCCAGGTTCAATCCCCTGCACTACAATAAGCCAGAGCTGAACAGTGCTCTGGTTAAAAAATAAAAAGAAAAGTACTTTGTTGTATGCTTTACATTGGGTAGTTCTCCCCCGCCAAGAGAATTGGATCAGTCCAGTTAGTTTCACGGGCCTGCTTGGCCCCGCCCTGAAGGAACCCCGCCAGAGTTCCAGAGTTCCAAAGTTGCAGAGTTCGAGAGTTCGGGAGTTAGAGGGTTCCTGAGTTCCAGAGTAAGAGAGAGTGCTTGCGCCGCCGCAAAGAGACAGTAGAGTTCTGTTTGGTGATTAGTTTGGTTTAGTTTATGAATCGTTGTTCCTGAATAAAGAAATACAGCTTCCCTGCCCAGCCGTATGTCTCTGGTCGTCTCTGTTACCCACCCGTGAAGCTAGCCCGGCCAGCTGGAGCCTCCGAATTTTAACAACAGTACTTTATCATGGAAGTACTTTATAATGGATTTTGACATTTTTATATGACTGCATTTAAGTGAATTAGGAAATTGATAAAGAGGGTATGATGACTAATGAGTCATTTGTGAGTTTGTGAAATCTGCTCTGTATTTCTGTTGTTGCTAAACAACTTCCTCTTGAGATATCCTGCTTTAGTGGTTATAGTAAACCTTTGCTACTATTACATAAGAAAGAATTGGAAACACACACATTCATAATGCATTTATCATTATAAAACCAAAGCAGCATGGTAACTTTTCTATTGTAGGTTATTCAGCCAAAAGAGATTTGATATCAGAGTCAGTAAGGCTGAGTCATGAACACTTTGTTTCTTCGGAACAGATTTTTCACTGTATTCATTGAGATCCCTAAATTAGAAAAAAAAATAATAATAAAGGACCAGGCAGTGGCACGCCCACTTAAGAGCATACATTACCATGCATGAGGACCAGGGCTTGAGCTTCCACTCCCCACCCGCATGGGGGAATCTCTTCACAAGTGGTGAAGAAGATCTGCAGGTACCTCTCTTTCTCCCTTCCCTCTCAATTTCTGTCCTATCAAAGGAAAAATGAAAAGAAAAATGACTGCGACAATCAGTGGACTTATCATGCAGGCACAGAGCCCCAGCAATAATACCAGTGACAATAAAAAAAAAAAAAAAAAAGTAAAAATCTTCAAAATGGATTAAAGTTATAAAAATACTCTACTAAAAAACTCAGATAGTGGGACCGTTGGCAGATATGTGTCTGTTTACTTCATTTATTACTCCTAATAAAAGCTTTAGGCCTAGTGTGGTTAAATAGCTTTCCTTTTGTTGACTGGGATTAGAATTCACACGTGTATGATTTATAGAGCTACATTTAGATTTTTCAAGTGGAAGGCACTACACATAGACTCTTAATATAGATGAATATTTATTGTTATAAGTGCTGTACAACATACAGGATGATTCCACAGGTCTTTTATATTTGGATGGAGCACTTCACATATGTGCCTAATATAGAAGCAAGGAGCTGCAGAGAATCTTTTCAAGTATGCATGAAAAGTTTAACCAATGAGTTTCTCTCCTATTTTAGCTGCGTCAGCCCCCAGTGAAGCGCTTGAGACTGCGTGGGGACTGGTCAGATACCGGACCGAGAGCAAGACCTGAGAGTGAGCGAGAACGAGATGGTAACTAGACTTTGCCAGCCTTTTGTAGAATGGTGTTTTAAAACCAACACTTTAACGCATTTCTTGTTTTGTTCATTATTACAAGTGATATTGGAACAAACCTCTTTGTACCTATATTTAATATAATTTTGTACTAGTGTAGCTTAAGTAAATTCCTAAAAGGAGAATGATGGGGCACAATAAACGCATTTTTATTTTGATAGTTATCAATTTACCTCCAAAAAGAATGTACTACTTTAAATTTCTGCTTAAAGTATAAACATGCATATCTCCCCCATAAAGTATTAGGTATTGTTAGACTTAATTTTGCCTTTCTCTAGATATATAAAGAAATGAGAACTTGGGGACTGGGCTGTAGTGCAGCAGGTTAAGCACGAAGCATAAGGTGTGAAGCATAAGGATCGGCATAAGGATCTTGGTTCGAGCCCCCAGCTCCCCACCTGCAGGAGGGTTGCTTCCCAAGTAGTGAAGCAGGTCTATCTCTCTCTCTCTCTCTCTCTCTCTCTCTGTCTTCCCCTTCTCTCTCAAGTTTTCTCTGTCCTATCCAACAACAACAACAGCAATAACAACAACAAGGGCAACAAAATGGAAAAAATGGCCTCCAGCAGCAGTGAATTCATAGTGTAGGCACTGAGCTCCAGCAATAACCCTGGAGGCAAAATTAATTAATTGATTGATTGATTACTTAAAAATGAAAACTCTTACTTTCCAAACTGAGTTTTTTCCCCACTAGGGTTTTTGAGGAGGCTCTGCACCTGTGCAGCTCTTCTGTTCTTAGTGGACTCTACTTTTTCTTTGTTCCTTTTTTATTTTTCCCAGAGGATGAGAGAGAGAGAGAGAAACAGAGAGAGAGAGAGAAAGAAAGACAACACAGCAATGCTCCACTGCTGGTGAAGCTTTCCCTCTGCAGATGCTCCCATATTTTGCCTTTGAACTCAGCATGATAAAATATACACTGTACTGGTTGAACCATTTCCTAGCCCCTCCCCCATTGGCAGTTTTATAATAGCTTATAAAATTGTTTTTCTTTCTATTAAATGCCTTTGAGAAGCATAAGAAATCACCTTGGGAGCTTAGCACACTTTAAAAATGGAAAAAAAATGGAAAAAATGGTCACTAGGTCCCATATTTGGGAGCTATTTTCTTTCCTGATCCAGCTTTCTGGTCCTTTTTCCAGCCATAACATCATTTCCCCAGATAATAACTTGGATGATCTACCTGCATATCAGATTTCAGGCTCGGGGAAAAAAAACCCAAAAATTAGTATAGCCACAGGCCCTTGGGAATATAACTAAAATATGCCTACTAGCTATCTACAAACAAACCCCCCCCAACTCTTCATCTGCACTACAGCCTTTAGGTTCATGATTAGTCAACTTGTTTGTCTTTCTGTCTTAACTCTTTTCACCCACCAGGCTCCAGATGCTAGCATGATGCCAACCTGACTTCCTTGGACAGACAACCCCACCAATGTGTGCTGGAGCTCTGATTCCCCAGAACCCCGCCCCACTAGAGAAAGAGAGAGACAGGCTGGAAGTATGAATCGACCTGTCAATGCCCATGTTTAACGGGGAAGCAATTAAAGAAGCCAGACCTTCCACCTTCTGCATCCCACAATGGCCTTGGGTCCATACTCCCAGAGGGTTAAAGAATAGGAAAGCTATTGGGGAAGGGGATGGGATACAGAGTTCTGGTGGTGGGAATTGTGTGGAGTGGTACCCCTCTTATCCTATGGTTTTGTCAATGATTCTTTTTCATAAATTAAATAAATAAATATATATATCAATCATCATAACAAAGGATTTAGCTAGCAACTACAACAACAAAAAAAGTTCACTAGGAGCATACAGGCACTGAGGCCCATTGATAACCCTGGTGGCAGAAAAAACAAACAATAGAACAAAAAGCTAGAATTATAATGTATATTTTGAAACATACTCCCTGGGAGTTGGGCAGTAGCATAGTGGGTTAAGCGCAGATGGCAAAAAGTACAAGGACCAGGTTAAGGATCCTGATTTGACCCCCTAGCTCCCCACCTGCAGGGGAGTCACTTCACAGGCCGTGAAGCAGGTCTGCAAGTGTCTGTCTTTTTCTCCCCCTCTTTGTCTTCCCCTCCTCTCTCCCATTTCTCTCTGTCCTATCCAACAACAACAATAATAACTACAACAATAAAACAAGGGCAACAAAAGGGAATAAATAAATAAATATATTTTTTAAAAAAGCTACATTATATAAAGACAAATTACAAAATTCTGTTTATAGAAAATTTTAGGAGTTGGTGTATTGCGCCAAAGTAAAAGACTCTGGAAAGGGATGACAGAGGACCTAGTGGGGATTGTATTGTTATGTGAAAAACTTAGAAATGTTATACATGTACAAGCTATTATATTTACTGTTGACTGTAAAACATTAATCCCCTAATAAAGAAATTTTAAAAAGAAAGAAAAGGCAAGCAATAATTTTTAGAATTTTTGTTATACACTTCCCAGAAAAAAAGAAAAAACAAAACTCAGTCTTTGAGGAGAAGGAAAGAAAATTTTAGGGCAGTTTATTTCCATTTGAAATCACAGTCAGGGCAGAGGATAGATAGCATAATGGTTATGCAAAGAGACTCTCAGGCCTGAGGCTCCAAAGTCCCAGGTTCAATCCCCCATACACCATAAACCAGAGCTGAGCATGCTCTGGTTTTTAAAAAAAAGAAAGAGAAAGAAATAAAATTTAAAATATATATATGATCATAGCATAAAATTGTTCTGTTTAGATGTCATATCAGATTTGAAGTTTCCCTTAAGAGACAACATATGTATTTGAAGGAAGAAAAGTTGGGAGGAAAGAAAAAAACTTTTGCTTGCAGTTTCTTTTCTTTTTCTTCTTTTTTTTTTTTTTTTCTTAATTTATCAGAGCACTGCTCAGCTCTGGTGATACTGAGGATTGGATCTAAAACCTTTTGTCCCTCAGGCATAAAAGTCTGCATAACTATTATGTTGTCTCTCCATCTCTAAGTTTGCTTCAAATGTGTAAAATTTGCAGCCAGGAAGCAATACAGTGGCTAGAGCACTGGACTGTCAAGCATGAGGTCTCAAATTCAGTCCCAGGCATCAGATTGCTAGCATTATATTTTGATTATCTTTTCTCAAATTAATTAATTAAAATGTGTGGAATTTGCCTTAACAGTAACAATGCAAATAAATGAAATGGCAAAATTGTTCTTTTTTTTGTCCTTTCAAATTTTTATTTATTTATTTTCCCTTTTGTTGCCCTTGTTTTTTATTGTTATTGTAGTTATTGTTGTTATTGATGTCGTCCTTAGGACAGAGAGAGATGGAGAGAGGAGAGGAAGACAAAGAGGGAGAGAGAAAGATAGACACCTGTAGACCTGCTTCACCGCCTGTGAAGCAACTCCCCTGCAGGTGGGGAGCCAGGGGCTCAAACTGGGATCTTGCACCAGTCCTTTCAAATTTTTTATTTATAAAATGGAAATATTGACAAGACCATAGGATGAGAGGAATATAATTCCCACCACCAGAACTCGCATATCCCATCCCCTCCCCTGATAGCTTTCCTATTCTTTATCCTTCTAGGAGTATAGACCCAGGATCATTAAGGGATGCAGAAGGTGGAAGTTCTGGCTTCTTTAATTGCTTCCCTGCTGAACATGGACATTGGCAATTCGATCCGTACTCCCAGCCTGTCTCTCTTTCTCTAGTGGGGCAGAGCTCTGGGGAAGCAGGGCTCCAGGATGTATAGGTGGGGTTGTCTGCCCAGGGAAGTCATGTTGGCATCATGGTAGCATCTGGAACCTGGTGGCTGAAAAAGAGTTAAGATATAAAGCCATACAAATTGTTGGCTAATCAGGAACCTAAAGGCTGGAATATTGCATATGAAGATTTTGGGTCTCCATTTTGGAAAAAATTAGTAGGTCTATTTTAGATATATCCCAAGGGGTCCATGACTTCACTAGCTTTTGCCTGAACCTGACATCTAGTATGCAGGTGGACCCAAGTTATTGTCTGAGGAGATGGTGTCATAGTTGAAAAAAGGACTAGAAAGCTGTATCAGGGAAGAGAGTAGCTCCCAAATATGGGAAGAGTATATAAATGTTAACTGTAAACCCCATCAGTTTGATCTGGGTCCCAGATTCAGCATAGGAGCATATGTAACGTCTGCAAACTGGATAACAACCTTTTATGAGTGAGGAGAACGCTTAACATTCTTTTTTTTTAATTTTTATTTATAAAAAGAAAACACTGACAAAAACATAGAATAAGAGATCACACAATTCCCACCACCAGAACTCCGTATCCTATCCCCTCTCCTGATAACTTTCCTATTCTTTAACCCTCTGGGAGTATGGACCCAGGGTCACTATGGGGTGCAGAAGGTGGGAGGTCTGGCTTCTGTAATTGCTTTCCCATTGAACATGGGCATTGACAGGTCGATCCATACTCCCAGCCTGTTTCTCTCTTTCTCTAGTGGGGCGGGGCTCCAGGACACATTGGTGGGGTCGTCTGCCCAGAGAAGTCCGGTTGGCATCATGTTAACATCTGGAACCTGGTGGCTGAAAAAAAAAGTTAACATATAAAGCCAAACAAGTTATTGACTAATCATGAACCTAGAAGCTGGAATATTGCAGATTAAGATTTGGGGGTCTCCGTTTTGTAGATAGTTCATAGGCCTATTTTAGTTATATTCTCAAAGGCCCATGACTATACTAGTTTTTTTTTTCTTTTTTTCCATGAGCTTGATATATGATATGCAAGTAGATCCAAGTTATTATCTGGGGAGATGATGTCATGGCTGAAAAAAGGACCAGAAAGCTGCATCAGGGAAAAGAGTAGCTCCCTAATATGGGAAAGATATATAAATATTGTTGACTGTAAACCCCATCGATTTGATCTGATCTGGGACCCATATTCAGCAAAATTGTTCTTTTAATCAGTTCAGCTTACTATTCATGAGCTCTTCCTAGCTGTGCTCTCTTGTACCTGAATATGTGGTGTGAATATGTGGAGCTGAATATGTGGAGCTAGGGTGGGAGGTATGGAAGTATCTGAGAATAGGTGGAGATGTAGGTAAGAGAGCTAGTAGCTATTCTTGTAGGACTCAAACTGCAAAGTCACTCACAGAAACACTATGGAGCATGGTGCGAGTAAAAATAAATTTGTATGTGTTGTTATTGATTTGGGCAGTTTGGTATCTTCTTTGGTGTCAGAGCTTTGTGCTTAGGTGATTCCACTGCACTCTGTAGAATTTCTCTATTACAAATTTCAGATAAAGACTGAGACAGATAGGGGGAGGGAGCTATACAGAGAGAGAAAGAAAGGTACTATATACGTGCTCCACTGTTTCCCTTTGAGCTATGCATAGTGCTCCCATATGGTACTGGGGACTGAAGCCTGGGTTTCACTGGATGAGCTATCTCTTGGACCTTGATTCTTGTTTTTTATTGCTTAATTTTAGAGGCCTAAAATCTAGGTTTAGGGTTAGTGAAAAATCCTGGTTTATTATTAAATTCACTGATAAGACCTTGTTGTCATAGGTGAGCAAAGTCCCAATATATCATTGATGCAGAGAATGTCTGACATGTTGTCAAGATGGTTTGAAGAGGCAAGTGAAGTTGCACAAAGCAATCGAGGAAGAGGACGGTCTCGGCCCAGAGGTGATTTCTTACTAATTAAAGTAATCAGAAAATTGGGAGAGGGGGGCGCAGACATTAGTGCACGAGGTTAAGTACAAAGTTCAAGACCCTTGCAAGGATCCTGGTTTGAGCCCCAGCTCCCCACCTACAGGGGGGATTGCTTCATAAGTGGTGAAGCAGGTCTGCAGGTGTCTATCTTTCTATCCCCCTCTCTGTCTTCCCCTCCTCTCAGTTTCTCTCTGTCCAATAAAAAATGGAAAAAATGGCTTCTAGGAGCAGTAGATTAGTGTTGCTGGCATTGAGCCCCAGCAATAATCCTGGAGACAAAAAATAAAGTTTACAGGTTCTGTTTAGTGAAGTTATTTAAATTGGTCTCATTTATTCCATTTAAACCTATAGTCTTACAGAGCTGAGTATATGGTGTGAAACAGTTAAGGCCAAAGGGGCCAGGTGGTGGCACATCCAATTAAGTACTAAGGACAAGGACCCTTGCAAGGATCCAGGTTCAAGCCTCCAGTTCCCCACCTGCAGGGGGATACTTTACAACCAGCGAAGTGAGTCTACAGGTGTCTTTCTCCCTCTTTGTCTCCCTCTCCTCTCTCAATTCCTCTCTGTCCTAACCAGTAAAATGGAAAAAGTGACCACACTTTTTCATAGTGGTGGAGAGGTGGATTCATAGTGGATTCATAGTGCCACACCAAGCCCCAGCAATAACCCTGAAGGCAAAAAACAAAACAAAACAAAACAAAAAAACAGTTAAGGCCAAGAGAATTGGCTATAATTTGTCTAGATTGTACCAGAACTTAGTTTTGTTTTTCTTGAAAAAAAATAAGGAAGTCTGGTATTATCTAATGCAGATTTTTAAGAACAGAAACATATAAATGAGTTTTATATAATTGAAGAGTTTGTTGCTTTGCTTACTTTTATAAATTAATTATTAATTACAGCTCCTGGATTAAGTTGACTTGTTTTCTTATCTTGGTTCACTATTTTCCAGCTTTATAGTCTTTGAAAACTGATCGCTGTAAAAAAAAATTAGGTGTATAAAAGTTAATTGCTAAATATTTAAAACCTAGAACAAAAAAAAATTTGACAAATATAAGTAACTCCTGTTAACTCCTGCTTATCAATTTCCTTTTAAAGCTTTTCTTAGAATGTGAATTTTCCTACTGTTTATTCAATTTTTTCTTAAATTTAATCTAAGAAATATTTAAATCATAGAGAATAAAGAAAAAGTTTCATCCTCAGTACCACCATAAGCCAGAGCTGAGCAGTGCTGTGATCTTTCTTTTTCTATATCTTTCTTTCTCTGTATCTCTCTCATTAATAAATGAATAAAATATTTTTTAAAAGTTTCAGTCTGTTTTGCATCTTGCAAGACAAGAATTTGATCTATCTCATTTTTCTCTAATCTGCATTTGAAGCAATGTCAAGGAAATGTTTCATATTTATTGAGTATTCTTAAGTAAATAATACAAAGTCAAGCACATCAAATAGGAGATACTCAAAGCTATTTTAAATCATGAGTGCATTATGTTAGTTTAGTAGTTAAAATTTTATTGCTGAATTTTGTTTCATACTAACCTATTAGCAGCTTTATTCTTGCCAATAAGCTTTATTATATATTTCTCTGAATACTTAGTTACAGAATAGAAACATACTAATATAAATTATTGTACAATCTAGTCATTAAATTAGAATCTTTTTTATTTTTATTGTTAATATTTTTATTTATTATTGGGTAGAGACAGAAATTGAGGGGGGGGAGATAGAAAGAGACAGATACCTACAGCCCTGCTTCACCACTCGTGAAGCTTTCCTGCTGCAGGTGGGGTCAGGGGCTTGAACCTGGGTCCTTGCACACTGTATTGTGAGCACTTAATCAGTTGCACCACCACCTGGCCCCTAGAGTCCTTTTTTTCATTATATTAAAGGAACTAGACATCTCACAAACTGTTATTTAGCTTTGTCTCAATGATACTACCACAAAGAACATTTTACTTGAAAAAATTATTTTAGCAGGAATGTGCTATAGATTTTCAGACCTCTTAGCACATTTAGTCAAATGATCTAAACCATCAGTAGACACTTGATATTCTGAAATTCTGTATTCCTGACTGTGTGTATATGTATGGGTGCATAGCTAAATGTGTGTCTCACCTGAACATTTGTCTTGAGAGTAGTTGGTTTGGAGAAGTATTCAGTATTTGAATTTACAATAACATAATACTTTTGAAGGTGGAACAGGACAGTCAGATGTTTCAACTCTTCCTACGGTGCCATCAAGTGCTGATTTGGAAGTGGATGAGGCAGCGATGGAAGTAGATGCTTCTGCTGAACAGTTTCTCCCACCATCTACATCCTCCACAGCTTCAGCTCAGGTTCATTCATCACCACCCTCTGCAGAAAGTCCTCCTTCCACTTCTGCACTCCCTTCTCCAGACATCGAACAAAGGCAGGCTGTGGAGGCATCTGGACACCATGCACAACATCAGACTGGTGAGGATGATACTTTCATACAGGTTATGCTTCACCTGGTGATTTCAGGTCATGAGACACTTGTTAAAGGCTATTACAAAAGATACTTAATTACATAAGCTTGATGTTGGCCTAAATTATAAGTCTGTATATACTTGTGAACCTGGAGCTTAACACAGAATTCAAGTGTGTTTAACTCACAAGAATTTTAACCAATAGCAGGAGTTTTCAGCTTAACAAAAGATAATTTATTTACTTTTGTTACATTACTTTATTGGGGGTAATGATAATTGATAAGGCTGATACCATGTGTACTATTTCCTGTCTCCCCATGATAGATGTTAGCATAACATCTTCCACTGACTGAATCATCTTCCTCCACCATAAATATAGGTACCAGAAAATAGTCTTTAACATTGCTTAATGCACTTAAGTTAAAGATTATTTTTATTGACCATTGTAAAACAAAATATCTTTCTAACTGCATTTTAATTTTAAGTTTATATTAATGTGAAAATAGAGCTCTAATTATTATGGATTCCCATTGCATTTGTATTTTTTATTTTTCACAAGTCATGAAACATATCCTGCCAACAATGTATCTGATTTACCAAAAGAACTCTTTCTTTTATATAAAAAAAGAATTTGCTTGATATATCCTTATCTTCTTAGTATTTGATACTGGGGGAGGGGGGAACTTCTTAAACCTGTTAAAAAGATTTTTTTTCCCACACTGGGGGTTAACTTACATCTTAGATCATGTACCTCACCATGTTTGAGGCCCAATACCATATGGGAATAACTGGTGCCACGGGAAGCTCCATTGTATCTTTTTCTCTCTTTCACCTTGAAGGAAAAGTAAAGAAAATGTATGCCTGGGGATGGTGGAATTGAACATGTATAAGGCCCCAGCACTGCAAAAATTCCCTTTTCTCTCAACATTATAATTCCTTACATTTAACTTTCCATCTCCCCAATTATGGCATATGCTAGTGTTTACATCTATAATTTTCAGCTAATATGTACGTAGTTTACTTGACATTTTAAATGTGTACATATAATAGCCCATTATATGTTTATTCATGTTTTTCTTTGGTTTCCCTTAAAGCAGCATTTTATTCTACATACAACCAACAATATTATTCATGAGATGTATAACTATTTTTAAAAATTGCCAACAGTGTAACTGCCAAGTTGTCACTTTATTCTTGCTTTTCTAGAATCTGATACCAAATCACCAAATATAGAGTGCATAAAAATTAAATACCTTTTTGTCACTGTGCCCCCTTTTTTTGTAACTTATTTCCTGTTTCTCTGGAAACAGAAGCCAGAGTCATTTATGTAACTATTAACAAGTGTGTACAGTTTGTTAATAATAAGAAAAAGTTGAGCTATAAAATCAGATTTCTACATTTTAATCTCTACACTTTATGAAAAAATCAAATATTTTGGAGGGTTGAGGAAGTGGGAAAAGAATCATTCAATGTTTACTTTTCTAAGCAGATAAAGTTGGTAGAAAGCAAGAATTTTTAAATGATAGCATCTTAAAAATATTCTAGGGGGAGTCGGGCAGTAGCGCAGCAGGTTAAGCACAGGTGGTGCCAAGCTCAAGGGTTGGCCTAAGGATCCCGGTTCAAGCCCCCGGCTCCCAACCTGCAGGGGAGTCACTTCACAGGTGATGAAGTAGGTCTGCAGGTGTCTAATCTTTCTCTCCCCCTCTCTGTCTTCCCCTCCTCTCTCCATTTCTCTGTCCTATCCAACAACGACAACAATAATAATTACAACAATAAAACAACAAGGGCAACAAAAGGGAATAAATAAAATAATATTCTAAAGATTTTGATCAGTTACAAGTTATCAGGAAAACAGAACAGAGATTCTCTTGCCCATGTTCATATTCCAGTGAACATTAACTAACTATGTGTGTTTCTAAAGTATATTGCTGAGTACTTAGTATGGGATCTTCTTTTTCTTTTAATCTTTTTTGTTTAATAATTTTAGTAGTATTTCAGATTACTAGCTCACTTTCACTTATTCACTTATTTACTTTTTCACTTATTCACTTATTGTGAATATTAACACTATAGTCATTTGAATCATTGCTGTTTTTATGATGATCATACAGTCATTATTGAATATCACTTGGCAACTTTGCCTATACAATTTTCAAGGAAAGAAAGCAATATTTATAACAGGTTGTTTTTGTTTGTTTGTTTTGTTTTGTTTTGTTTTTTTTGCCTCTAGGATTATTGCTGGGACTCAGTGCCTGCACCATGAATCCACTACTCCTGGAGGCCATTTTCCCCCTTTTGTTGCCTTTGTTGTTGTAGCTGCCTTGTGGTTATTATTGTTATTGTTGATGTCGTTCATTGTTGGATAGGACAGAGAGAAATAGAGAAAGGAGGAGAAGACAGGGGGAGAGAAAGACAGACACCTGCAGACCTGCTTCACCGCCTGTGAAACGACTCCCCTGCAAGTGGGAAGCGGTGGCTGGAACCGGGATCGGTCCTTGCATTTTGCACCACGTGTGTTTAACCCGCCACGCTACTGCCCGATCCCCAACTGGTTGATTTTTAAAGAAATTTTTTTTTTACTAAACTATAAAAAAAGAAATTGTTCCCTATTACTAAGATAGTATGATTTAATAATCTTAAGAGTATCTAAGATTATTGTATTGTCAGAAAAGTCATGACATTTTTCTGCTTTTCTATACAAAATACTACATGACTTTTCTGGCAACCCAATATATTTGTAATTATTTTGATACTATATCATTAACACAGAAGTCAACATTTTAACAGTAAGAACTTACTGTTTTTTGTTCTTATTTATTTATTTATTTATTTATTTATTTATTTATTTATTTTTGGTCTCCAGGGTTATTGCTGAGGCTCCATGCCTGCACCATGAATCCACTGCTCCTGGAGGCTATTTTTTTCCCCTTTGTTGCCCTTGTTGAGGTTATTGTTGTTGTTGTTATAGATGCCGTTGTTGTTGGATAGGACAGAGAAATGGAGAGAGGAGGGGAAGACACAGAGGAGGAAAGAGAGACACCTATAGACCTGCTTCACCGCCTGTGAAGTGACTCCCCTGCAGATGGGGAACCGGGATCCTTATGCAGGTCCTGTGCTTTGCACCATGTGCGCTTAACCTGCTGCACTACCACCCGACCCCCTCTTATCTTTCTAAGCCAGAGGGGTTTGTGAATAGTGAGAATGTGTGTGGGGCATTTGAGAGTGTCATCTTAGAACCAGGATTCTATTTTTACTTGCCTAGCAATAAGAGAAAATGAAAATGTCTTCTTGCCTGGCTATACCTTTCCTTCATGTTATTGCAGTTATTGCATTTACTCTTTCCTTGTGTTCATATATATAAAAGAAATAGTAAAAATGTGATAATTTGCCTGGCCCAACTCTGTGATTGAGTTTGTAGTTATTTGTCTTCTTTTAGTCTATAACAGTCACTGATCTCAATGTGTGCTCTACACTATCAGAGAACTCTTTCTATAGAGCTTCACAGCTACTAGCAGATAACTCATGCCTGCTTACCTCTCAGATTTCTAGCACTCCCCATTCACTCTCCTTCTTCACCCCTTACCCACCCTACTTCCCCCAATTTCTTATTCACAGTGGACAAAAAGCACTTCCTACTTTGAATCTGCAGCTATCCAATGACACTGTACTATCTGTTCTAGAAAGTTATGCCTGTGTTGTCTGTGATAGAAGCAGATAGAGGGGTGTTCTGTGTGTATGTGTTGAGAAGAAATGTGTCTGCTCCAGTTAAGACCAGACAGTGCAGTTCCTTTTCTTGCAGCTGCTCCAAGATTTTACTTCTTCTCCATACCATTATTACTGCCTTTTCTGTTGAATTGTTCCTTTTTACTCCAAACATATTTCATTATTATGTGCTGCCTTTAAAAAATTTTTGTTATATTTTTCTCCTTTTATAGAAATGTTTTCTAAAATACTACTCACATTCTACCTTCATTTTCTTCTATTTATCAGTCAGCTTCATCCTGCCTTTCAACCCCCTTTTCCACTGAAACTTTTTGTAAGAGTTGTCAATGGTTTCAATTTTTAAAATAATATTTTATGTTATAACTTTTTGACACAGTTGCATTTAACCCAGTGTGTTACTTCTTTCTTGACACACTGCCATTTCTTGTCTTCTTGGACGCTACCCTTAACTGTTTACTCTTATTGCAAACTGACCAGTTTTTCAGTACCATTGTGGAAGTTCCTATTCCACTAACTTAATCGTTTAGTAGAACCCATTTGTCTGTATTTGCTTCTCTTTACACACTTGTGTCAGTGGTTGCATCCATCTGTATTGAGTCCCCAAAATCATATCAATAATCTGGTCTTCTGAGTTACAAACTCTTCTATATCCTACTGTTCATTCGACACTTATGTTTGGTTATCTTTGAACATCTCTAATTTGTGTCTAAATTAAAAATTTAGCCTCATGCCCATCCTCTAATCTCTACCAACTTGGTCATTTTCTCATCTACTAAATTATAAATACCACCTGCCTGTTTGATCATTTATTTAGTTAACTATCACTGGAGCTTCACTGCAGTAGGCCAACTTTTTTAGATAAAAAGACAGACACCACAATACCAACATTTCCCTTAGTGTAGTGGGGACTGGGCTTGAATCTGGACCATGCCCATAGTAAAGCAAGTGTACTGTCCAATTGAATTGTATTGCCAGCCATCATTGGCTTATTTCAATACAGCTTATTCTTTCTTCCTCGTTTCCCTCCTGTCTCACACCCAACCTGTTACCAAGTTCTATTGATTTGTAACTGAAACATATTCTCCTTTCCATCTGTAATTTCTTATTTATTTAGTTTTGCCTCCAGGGTTATTGCTGGGGCTCGGTGCCTGCACTACAAATTCACTGCTGTTGGATGCTATTTTTTCCCTTTTGTTGCCCTTGTTGTTTGTAGTTGTTGTTATTATTATTACTGTTGTCATTGCTGTTGTTGTTGGCTAGGACAGAGAGAAATTGAGAGAGGAAGGGAAGAGAAAGATAGACATCTGCAGACCTGCTTCACCGCTTGTGAAGTGACCCCTCCCCCCCATCCCCACACAGGTAGGGATCCAGGGGCTCGAACTGGGATCCTTGCACTTTGTGCCATGTGTACTTAACCCACTGTGCTACTGCCTGGCCTCTTCCATCTGTAATTTCTTATATGCTAATATACTTAATCATTGATTTTCCTTGCAGCCACCAGGAGGAATATTTTTAAATGTTAAATCAGATTATGTAACTATGTAATTTAAAATTCTTCAGTGACTTTTAATTGCATTTAGAAATACGGTGGCGGGGGCCTAGTGGTGGCACACCTGGCTGAGCGCACGTGTTACAATGCACAGGGACCTGAGTGTGAGTCCCCGGTCCCAACCTGCAGGGGGAAAGCACGAGTGGTGAAGCAGGGCTGCAGGTGTCTCTCTGTCTCTCTCCCTCTCTATCACCCCCCCTTCCTCTTGATTTCTAGCTGTCTCTATCCAATAAATAAAGAAATAAAAAGAAATTTAAAAAGAAAGGAATACGTTGGCAGTGGGGTCGGGTGGTAGCGCAACGGGATAAGCACACATAGTATGAAGCACAAGAGTTGGTATAAGGATCCAGGTTTGAATCCCCGGCTCCCCACCTTCAGGGGAGTTGCTTCACAGGTAATGAAGCAGGTCTGCAGGTGTCTATCTTTCTCTCCTCCTCTCTGTCTCCCCTTCTCTCTCAATTGCTCTCTGTCCTATCCAACAACATCATCACCATCAGTGGCAACAATAACAATAACAAAAACAAGGGCAACAAAGTGATAAAAGATGGCTTCCAGCAGCAGTGGATTTGTAGTGCAGGCACTAAGCCCCACCAATAATCCTGGAGGGGAGAGAGAGAGAGAAGAAAAAGAAGGAGGAGGAGGGGGGAGAAGAGGAGGAAGAAGAAGAAGAAGAAGACAGACAGTAGGAGGCTGAGCGATAGCATAGCGCAGCCGGTTAAGTGGGGGGAGGGGGCTAGCTTCACAAGCGGTAAAGCAGGTATGCAGATGCCTTTCCTTCTCTGTCTTCCCCTCTCAATTTCTCTCTGTCATATCCAACAACAACAGCAATAATAACAATAACAAGGGCAGAAAAATGGGGAAAATGCCCTCCAGAAGCAGTGGATTTGTAGTGCAGGCACTAAGCCCCTGCAATAATCCTGGAGGCATAAATAAATAAATAAATACAAAAATAAGAAAAGAAAAAAGAAAGGAAGGAAGGAATATAGCAAAAGGGGACCAGGCAATGGTGTTCTTAATTGAGCACAAAAGTTACTGTGCATAAGGACCCAAGTTCGAGTCCTCTCTCCCCACCTGCAGGAGAGATGCTTCACAAGCAGTGAAGCAGGTGTCTTACCTTTCTCTATGCCTCTCTATGCCTCTCTCTCCCTCTCTTCCCTTCCCCCCTCTCAGTTTCTCTGTTCTCTTTGAGCAGATTGGGATTCATCATGCTAGTATCAAGCCCCAGTGATAACCCTGGTGCGTATAGAAAAATGAAAGAGAGGGGGAGGATGGAATGGAGGGAGGAAGGGAGGATAGAAGGAGAAAGGAAAGTGGGGGGGAGGAGAAAAGAGAGGGGGAGGGTGGGAAAAGATACAACAAAATAACAAAATCAAACATCTGACTGTGGACCTACAAGAACTTCTAAGGCTTAGCCCTAGTCTTATTGTTAGCTTCATTACTTGCCCCTTTCTAAGTTTCTAATGTTCATTATACACTCTAGCTCTTTTGGTTTCCTTTCAGTTCCTTGAATGCACCAACATCTACATGTTTCTGATTTATTTATTTATTTAAAAATTATTATTATATTATATTATTATATTAGGCTATTGCTGGGGCTTGGTGCCTGCACTATGAATCCACTGCTCTTGGAGGCCACTTTTTTCCATTTTTGTTGCCCTTGTTGTTGTTGTTGTGATTACTGCCATTGTTGTTGGATAGGACAGAGAGAAATCAAGAGAGGAGAGGAGGATAGAGAGGGGGAGAGAAAGATCGACACCTGCAGACCACTGCTTGGGAAGCAGCCCCCCTGGAAGTGGGGAGCCGGGGGCTCGAACTGGGATTCTTATGCTGGTCCTTATGCTTTGCTCCACATACGCTTAACCTGCTGTGCTGCTGCCAGCCCCCTTATTTTATTTTGTTTTGTTTTATTTTATTTTATTTTTGTGTAGATACAGAGAAATTGAGAGGGAAGAGTGGGCTGGGGAGATACCATAATGGTTATGCATAGAACTCTTTATGCGGGAGTTGGGCAGTAGCGCAGCAGGTTAAGCACACGTGGCACAAAGCGCAAGGACCGGCAAAGGATCCCGGTTCTAGCCCCCAGCTCCCCACCTGCAGGGGAGTTACTTCACAGGCAGTGAAACAAGTCTGCAGGTGTCTGTCTTTCTCTCCCCCTCTCTGTCTTCCCCTTCTCTCTCCAGTTCTCTGTCCCATCCAACAACAACAATAACTACAGCAAAAAAAAGAAAAAAAAAACTTCATGCCTGAGTCTCTGAGGTCCCAGGTTCAATCCCTAGCACCACCATAAGCTAGAGCTCAGCTGTGCTCTGGTTTCTCTCTCTCTCCCCTCTCGCTCCCATTCTTTTCTTTTCTTTTATTTATAAAAAGGAAACACTGACAAAACCACACACACAGTTCCCACCACCAGAACTCCGTATCCCATCCCCTCCTCTGATAGCTTTCCTATTCTTTAACCCTCTGGGAGTATGGACCCAAGATCATTGTGAGATGCAGAAGGTGGAAGGTCTGGCTTCTGTAATTGCTTCCCATGGGCGTTGATACGTCGATCCATACTCCCAGCCTGTCTCTCTCTTTCCCTAGTGGGGAAGGGCTCTGGGGAAGCAGAGCTCCAGGACATATTGGTGGGGTCATCTGTCCAGGGAAGTCTGGTCGGCATCCTGCTAGTATCTGGATCCTGGTGGGTGAGAAGAGAGTTAACATATAAAGCCAGACAAGTTGTTGACTAAATCATGAACCTAAAGGCTGGAGTAGTGCAGATGAAGAGTTGGGGTGGGGGGGGGGGTCCTTTGTTTTATGGATAGCTAGTAGGCACATTTTAGTTATATTCCAAAGGGCCCATGACTATACTAGTTTTTGTTTTTTTTTTTTCCCTGAGCCTGAAATCTGATATACAGGCGGATCATCCAAGTTATTCTCTGAGGAGATGATGTCATGGCTGGAAAAAGGACCAGAAAGCTAGATCAGGGAAGAGAGCAGCTCCCAAATATGGGAAAGGTGTATAAATGTTGTTGACTATAAAC
Organism: Erinaceus europaeus; assembly: GCF_950295315.1. Lineage (NCBI taxonomy): Eukaryota > Metazoa > Chordata > Mammalia > Eulipotyphla > Erinaceidae > Erinaceus > Erinaceus europaeus. Next base: position 54,696,514 of record NC_080170.1, on the reverse strand, counting down.
CCCATCAATATGATCTGATCTGGGGCCCATATTCAGCTTAGGAGCCTATGTGACTTCTGCATCCCTATAGATTCAAGCTCACATTCTGTGGTGATCAGTAGGAACATTCCAGGCTGCCCCAATATTAGGACCCATCTTCCTCAGGTGTAGCATAGAGTATGTTGTCTAGCCTCCTTTTGGAGGATGGAACATTTTCTACCGTTGTTGATCCAAGTTGAGGGCAAAGTACTATGGGGCCCACAAAGGGGGCTGATTTGTTGTTCCTGATAGAGATGACCAGTAACAATGGCGAGAGGGATTTATTCGAGGTCTAGGCCCATCATGTCTGTTTGGGAATCTCAGGACTCCCCGAATAGGGCCCCAGATGATGGGGTGGCCTGATAGTGACTAAAGAGTCATTGTTAAAGTATGCCAGTCTCTTGCCCTTATTTAGCTTTTGTGGTCCTTGCTTTGATAAGGATAGCTTGGGAGTGATCTCACTCCCTTTCATTCTGTATCTCTCTCATTAAAAATAAATAAGTTTAAAAGAAAAACAAAATTTTGAAAAAGAGAGGGGGTGAGGGAAGGGGAGGAAGAGAGACATCTGCAGCACTGTTTCACCACTTATAAAGGTTTCCCCCTACAGATGGGGACCAAGACTTGAAGCAGAGTCCTTCTTTCTGATTCTGTACCATTATATCTAGTGTTTTCTCTCCTGAGAGACTCTTCCCCTGTTTATCATATAGCTAGCCATTTTTCATGGATCTCAGCTCAGATATCACCATAGGGAGGCCTTTATAAGGCCTTCCTTTCCTAACTTCCCTTAAAATTTGATTCATATATTAATATAGCTAGCCATTTTTCATGGATCTCAGCTCAGACATCACCATAGGGAGGCCTTTTTAAGGCCTTCCTTTCCTAACCTCCTTAAAATTTGATTCTCTGTATTTCACCAAAGCAAAGGACGCTGGAGGTTGAGATCCTGGTACATGATGGTGGAAAAGGAGCCAAATTTGGAGTGAAAATGTTTTGCAGACAGTCTGTCATGGTAAGGGGAAAAAAAAAAAAAACTACCCATATGTCAACAACTGTCCTATAAACCATTAGCTCCCCAATAAAATGATTTAAAAAACCTTTTTAGTGACCTTGGGAGAACCACTGCACTTTCCACAGAGGGAATAGGTACACAGAACTCTGGTGGTGGGAATGGTGTGGAATTGTTCCTCTGTTATCTTGTAATTTTGTAAACGAATATTAAATCACTAATAATTTTTTTATTCTCTGTCATATAGACCTATTCATTTCCTGAGAAGTTCTTACAATTTTTTAAGCATTTTGCTTATTTTTGCTTGCCTTGTATATGATTTTGTCTTACTATAATATGCTTTCATGAACACAGATGCTAACCTATCTTGTTTTATATAATTCTCTTTTTATTTTTTAAGCTCATTTAGGGTATGCTGGATACATTTATCTATATTTAATCTAGTTTCAACCCTTCTTGGTTTATTCTGGATGTTCCCAATAGGCTCCCCAAATTCATTGTACCTAGTGGCTAATCATTTGGGGATCTATCATTCACTCTTGACTATGCAGACTACATAAGGCTGCATCATTATTTTTTCTTTGTACCAAAAACCTTTAGATAACTTATAAAAATACTTAAATTTTGTTCTAGTTTGGTTTTCATTAAGGTGTCCCAGATCTAGGCTGACTTTTTTTCCCAGGTAGTGAGAGATGAGAGTCAAAGACAAAAAGGGAGAAGGAAAAGCACCACAGCATCAAAGCTTCTTCCAATGCAGTGGGAACCCAACTAGTACTTGAGTCATGTTCATGGCAAAGCAGGCAGATTATCTATTATCCAGCTCTATATTGTTTTTATAAATGATGAAGTCAGGACATCTAGACATATGAGTTAGAAAAGATAAAGTATAAGGGAGTCGTGCGGTAGTGTAGTGGGTTAAGTGCACTGGTGCAAAGCACAAGGACCTGAGTAAGGATCCTGGTTCGAGCTCCCCACTCTCCACCTGCAGGGGAATCACTTCACAGGTGGTGAAGCAGGTCTGCAGGTGTCTATCTTTCTCTCTCCCTCTCTGTCTTCCTCTCCTCTCTCCATTTCTCTCTGTCCTATCCAACAATAATGACATCAATAATAACTACAACACTAAAACAACAAGGGCAACAACAACAAAAAAAGGAAATAAATAAATATTTAAAAAAGATGAAGATAAAGTGAAGTCACAAGTGAAACGAATGTACAAGTACATTAAATAAAGATCAGTGTAATCAAGAGAGGTCAAAGAACTGATTTTGGATTGTGGGAACTGAGTTAGGTAGACAGTGTACTCAAGTGGAATTTGAAGTCAATTGGCACATCCTTTTGGTGTTGGTTTTTTTTTTTTTTAACTATACCATTTTCAGTCTTTAATTATTTTATTTTAATAAGCAATTTGAAACCATTTCTATATATGTCGGCCAGAACTTGATTTTTTTTTTTTTTTTTTACAAAAGCACTACTCAGCTCTGGTTTATGGTGATGTGGAGGATTGAACATAGGATTTTGGAACCTCAGGCATGAGAATCTCTTTACATAATCGTTATGCTATCTCCTCTGCCTATTAATAGAACTTTTTATTCATATGCTATACATGGCCTTTTCCTGAATATGTAACATAATGGATTTTGAAATGTGGTTATAGGATTATTTAAAGACAGAAAGGTATGCCTATAAACTCAATCTATATAAGTTGAAATAGAAATCTTCCAGGCCAGTGAAATAGCTCACAAGGTAATGTACCTACTTTATCATGCTTGTGTCCCAGGTTCAAAATCCAGCACCATATGGAAGGTGCTGTGGCACTGGAGGAAGTTCTGGTGCTGTGGTGCCTACATATCAATCTGTCTGTCTGTCTGTCTATCCATCCATCCGTCCATCCATCCATCCATGTATCCCCTATTTTAATGAAGAAGTGACCTGGAGTTATGAAATTAAGCATGATTGAGACCTCTATTCTGGAGAGAGCCTTCATAGTTCACAGTCTTCAAAAGTATTTGTATTTTGGATATTCCCAGAAAATCTCATAATAAATTTTTTTTCTCTTTTTTTTTTTTTTTGCCTCCAAGGTGATTGCTAGGGCTCGGTGCCTGCACTATGAATCTAGTACTCCTGGATACCATTTTTTCCCATTTTGTTGCCCCTTATTGTTGTTGCTGTTGTTATTGTTTCCCTTGATAATGTTGTTGGATAGGACAGAGAGAAATTGAGAGAGGAGGGGAGAGAGAGAGAGAGAGAAAGACACCTGCAGACCTGCTTCACCACTTGTGAAGTGACCTCCCTGCAGGTGGGGAACCGGGGGCTCAAACTGGATCCTTATGCCCATCCTTGTGCTTTGTGCCATGTATATTTAACCCACTGCGCTACTGCCTGACCCCCTCATAATAAATTTCTTAATAAAAGAGTTTAATGAGGGTAGTGTTCAAGCATGTTAGAGTTTACTTTTTCCCTTGTTTCATTTTAATCTGAATAAAAGAAATTTATTAGAGTGATTTTATTTTATATTTATTTTCCCTTTTGTTGCCCTCGTTGTTTAACATTGTTGTGGTTACTGATGTCATTGTTGTTAGATAGGACAGAAAGAAATGAAGAGGGGGAGAGAGACAGACACCTGAAGATCCACTTCACCACTTGTGAAGTGACTACCCTGCATGTAGGGAGCCGGGGGCTTGAACTGGGATCCTTACGCAGGTCCTTGTGCTTTGTGCCACTTGCACTTAACCTGCTGCACCGCCGCCCAACTCCCTGATTTTTTTTTTTTAATTGCATGGATACCAGGATATAAACTATTCATTTTCGAAGGCTTAGCTTGAGAAGTGCTTCACCTAAAGGATACATGTGGGCTTTTGTTTATTTGCTTGTTTTTGGTTTTTTCCCTTTATTGGGGGGGGGGAGGATTAATAGTTTTTAGTTGACAGTAAAATATAGTAGTTGGTACTTGTGCAACATTTCTCAGTTTTCCACATAACATTCTAACCCTCTGCCTAAGGTCCTCCTTTGCCATCATGTTCCAGTACCTGAACACTGCCCAAATTTATTTAGGTCTACTCTGAAACTTTAGGGCTAAATTGAGTTCTGTAGAAAACTCCTGGGGGAATAAGAACTCAGTGTACAGTATGTCAAGGAAAACCTTTCCTAGACTGTGTATGGGGGTCAGAGCCTAGTCAGATGAGGCCATTTATAGATTTGAAACAAGTAGAAGAATAAAGAATAAATAAAAACAGTACTAAGTACTGTTTGTCATGTTCTTGTTCATGTCATGTTTATAAGTAAATGAGAGAGTGAGTGAGTTAACTCTGAAGGCCTCAATGTCTATTTAATGGTTATTTATGGGAAACTTAAAAAGACTGGAACTGAAGTCAGTAAAGAAATGACTGGTTTTGGGTGGGGATACATAGATAGACAGACAGACAGACAGACAGGAGAGAGATATCTAATCAAGGTCAGCTTGATTAGTTGTAAAAGCTAGATAGGAAAATAACTCACTGCCCAAGTGGCCTTTGTTGGGTCAACTATAACTTGCTGTTCTCTGTCTCAGTGGGAATAAAGTCATTAGGAAAACTATTCTGTAGTCTTGTCAGAAAAAAAACCAAAAAACACTAGGGTTTGTAATTTAAGTAGATGGAACTACAGATTTCCTGTTAGCAGTTCTAAGGCAATGTTAAGGGTTTCTTGGTTTTTGTTAATATTTTATAAAATTTAGTTTGAAGGTAATCATATTCACTTTCCATTTTGCTTTATGTTAACAAACTAGTTAAGCATTTATTTACATAAGTATCTTTTTGTATTAAAAGATAAGCTGTGTATCTTACTGCAATTAGAATCTCAAACTGTTAGCAGAACTATGTGTTTAATCTGCTAGGCTGGTTGAAATTTTATTTCATTATTTACCTTATCTTGTTTGATTTATGGTTATTTTTTTTTAAATAATTTATTTATTCCCTTTTGTTGCCCTTGTTGTTTTATTGTTGTAGTTATTATTGACGTCGTTGTTGAATAGGACAGAGAGAAATGGAGAGAGGAGGGGAAGATAGAGGGGGAGAGAGAGATAGACACCTGCAGACCTGCTTCACCACCTGTGAATCGATTCCCTTGCAGGTGGGGAGCTGGGGGCTCGAACTGGGAGTCTTACGCTGGTCCTTGTGCTTTGCCCCATGTGCGCTTAACCTAACTCCTGCTTTATGGTTATTTCTTTTCCTATGGTTATTTCTTTAACTAGCCTCATTTCTCTTTAACCTAAAGGGAAAGAAATACCATTTTATAGTCAACTCTAGAAGTTAACAAATAAATGATTTTAAAAGCACTATATGCATTGAATAGAGGCCCTATGACATGGTTATAATTACTTCTTAGTTTTACAATTAAGAATATTCCTCTGCACAGGCTGGGAGCTTGGACCAACCTACCAATGTCCATGTTCAGCAGAGAAGCTATTATAGAAGACAGACCTTCCACCTTCTGCACCCCATAATGATTCTGGGTCCATGCTCCCAGAATGTTAAAGAATAGGAAAGTTTCCAATGGAGGGGATGGGATATGGAACTCTGATAGTGGAAATAGTGTGGAATTGTACCTCTCTTATCCTATGGTCTTGTCAAATTTTCCATTTTATTAATAAATTTTAAAAATTAAAAAAAAAGAATATTCCTCTGCTACATCATCTAGTGGGTTTCAAATGGAGATGTTTATCTCTTTGCAACTTTTGGCAGTGCAAGAAACATTAGAAACAATAAAGAAAAAAAGAAATAGGGTGGGAATTTTTCTGGTGTTTTCTTATAGCAGAATTTGACATGTATAATCTCTATAGCAGTTTCTTGTGAAATATAAAATTACAAGCTTTAACCACTGCCTAATAATACTTTGTTTTATATTGTTAAAAGCATTACTATTGTGCTGATAATAGCTGTTTACATATATCCCCCTCAAAAGGTGGCACTGTGTCTTTGAGCATCACAATTTGTCAATAAATCCTTTCTTCTCCTTCTCCTCCTCCTTCTTCTCCTTCTTCTTCTCCTCCTCCTCCTCCTTTTTCTTCCTCCTCCTCTTCTTCTTCTTCCTCCTCTTCTCCTCCTCCTCCTTCTTTCTTTTTCTTTACTTGTCACTGCCAGCTCTGGTTTATGGTGGTGCTGGGGATTGAACCTGGGACCTTAAGCCTTAGACATGAAAGTCTTTTTGCAAAACCATTATACTATCTCCTCAACCCTTGTCAATAAATTTTATCCTATTTGGTTCTGAAATTTTCTAGGAAAAGTTACCAATAAGACTCTGAAGATACTTGAGTTATTTGTTGATTGTTACTGCCAGTTGGCTAGTTGAATGAAACTTTTTATAAATAGAAGACATAACAAGAGATTAGTGCCTCTGGCATGACTGATTCCTGAAACAGTAAACCAAAATGTTCACCCTTTCACTTTCTGACAAAAAGCTGAATGTTACTGGTTGTTTGTATAAATTGCTGCCAGTGTCAGTTGGAGAGAATCTGTATACTCCCACAACCAAAACTATAACTGCTCAGTCTCTCCCCTGTGTTCTGCCTCCCCTTAATTATAGTATGTGAACTTTATATGCACTTGCCTAAATGCAATCCTTCTGCTCTCTATACCTCTGCTCATGAACACTGTTTCTGCAACTGCCTACCTCTCTTCATATGCTGTCTACCTTCCTTCCTTCAGTTAGCATGACCCATCATTTTACAAACTTATTTAACTCCTAAACTAAAACAAACCAGCCTCCCTTGGTTCCCTACTTCCCCACCAAAAAAAAAAAAAAAAACATTTTCTCTTCCCCACTAGCAACAAGACTTCTGCATAGAATTTATGCTTTGCATCTCAGTTTCAGTACCACCCTTTCTCCTGAATCTATCCTTGTCAGATTGGGGCCTGTAATTTCACTGAAACAGCTTTTATCAAGATCATCATGACTTTTAATATGCAAGATCCAGTGGTCAGTTCTTAGTGTCTTTCATTCATCAGCAGCATTTGACCAAGTGCTAACTCCTGCTTTTGGCACACGTTGTTATACAGAACTCTGCTGCTCAGTTCTTAGCCTCATCAATTCTTATTCTTCCTAGGGATTCTGCCCCACTTTTCTCAATTGTTACTACCTAGGTGGCTAAAGTAATATCGGCATTTACATCCAAATTCTGGTGAATTCTAAATTGAATATGCGCCTTATTCAATCTCTACTTGGATATCTGCTAGTTCTTTTTTTTTTTTCTCCTTCTCCTTCTTCCAGTACTACCTGTTCTTCCATCCTACTTCCTCATCATAATAGATGTTTAACTTTTTTTTCTTCTTAAATGGGCCAAAATCTTTTAGATCACTCTACATCCAAGCTATCAACAAATTTGGCCATGGTAAGAATGGCACTCAGATACACGTCCTCCTCAAGCACTTGTACTTGTTCCTTCTCCCTCCATCTGAAGTACTCCCATCAGATATCTGTGTAATTTTTCCCTGTAGTCTTTAAAGTCTGTTTTAAAATAATCCTATGAGCAAAACCTTCCCCTAACAACTACTCCTTCCATTCAGTATACCCTTCTGCATGAATTTGATAGTAATTATCTTTACTTGATACATGCAGGCACATAGAACATGTGTATTAGATGTGTGCATGTGTGTACACTGATGTCTGTGTCAATCCTCTCAGAACCTAAACTGCAGATGAGTAGGGAGTATTTCGTTCAATATTTTATTTATCTTCATAGTCAAAAATATTGTCTTATATTTAGTAACCAACTCATGAATTTCTCTGAGAATTCCATGTTGTATTTCTCCTTTTATATATGATCACTGTTGCAGATAAAGTTTAAGAAATTAAGAAAAACTAAATGTTATTTCTAATATAAACACTTCTACTGAAAACTGTAACTCATTTTTAAAAGAATTCTCCAATAATACATTCCAAGAATTACTTCCAAATACGTAATTTTTTCATCATTTTAATTATTTAGAATTGATAATTTTGATGAAAGACTATATAACTGAGATTTTTCAAATTTTTGTTTGTTTCTTAGTATTTTGCAAAAAATGGGGGGTAAAATTAGTGAGGAAAGGAATAATCATTTCAAAATACTTTTGCTTATGGAGGATTTTATTTTTATTCCGTTTAACTCCTTAAATATTTTTAGAGAGCTGTATGTGTTTGATTTGTTATAAACAGAAACATTTGTGTGTATAGTGTGTATTTAATAATTAATTGGCCAGTAATTACTTTTTCATGAATAAGTCCTCCTCAAAACAGGTTTTACTTATATTCTTTTCTTTTTAATGTATAACTAGTGTTACTATTTTCTGTTTTATTGTTATCTATTCACCTTTCTTTTCCTATCTGTGTCAGAACGGTTAAGGGGGCCTGAGATAGCTTTGCTCCGTAAGCGCCTGCAACAACTGAGGCTTAAGAAGGCAGAGCAACAGAGGCAGCAGGAGCTGGCGGGGCAGCCCCAGCAACAGTCTTCCACTTCCCCTCTGGAGAGCTCTTCACAGCACCCTCAGCCTGAAGGTTATTCTTGTCAAGTATCCTTGAGCAGCTGATGATAGAGTTGGTTTTTTTAACACTGCTGCTGTGTAGTGAGATGCTTCCCTCCCTTCAAAAAGAAACTGATAAGCTTGCAGCTTCTCCCTGTCTTTCTTGCACAATGGGTTTATCAACAAAGCACCAGAGTAACAGATGGGAATAGCTTTGTCAGGGAGATGAACACAACATAACCTATTGCTACCCTTACAATAGATTTGAAGGAGGTTGAGTATCTGTTATGTTCATAGCTAATAAGATACTTTCTAATATTTATCTAGTAAACTTAGAGTCTGCATGGATAGTTTATTTGAAAATTTCTATATGCTAAAAAATGTATGGCAATGGCTCCTAGATGCTCTTTTTTTTATTATTAAAAATATGTTTTAGGGAGTCGGGCTGTAGCGCAGCGGGTTAAGCGCAGGTGGCGCAAAGCACAAGGACCGGCATAAGGATCCCGGTTCGAACCCTGGCTCCCCACCTGCAGGGGAGTCGCTTCACAGGCGGTGAAGCAGGTCTGCAGGTGTCTATCTCTCTCTCCTCCTCTCTCTCTTCCCCTCCTCTCTCCATTTCTCTCTGTACTATCCAACAACGACAACAACAATAATAACTACAACAATAAAACAACAAGGGCAACAAAAGGGAATAAATAAATAAAATAAGTATTAAAAAAATTTAAAAAAAAAAAATGTTTTAGTTGGAAGTTAACCAGTATTTCTATAAAACCTAGCAATGCTAGATTTTGTAGTTATAGCATTGTTTGGCCATGTTAGCATGCTGACTCTGGCAATCCTATTTGAAGTTTTTTCTGTATTTACTTGGTTGTTCCTTCTACAGGTCATCAATTTTTGGGTAGCAAAAGTGTTCCATAGTCTTAATGTTCTAGTTCTTATGTTATAAAACTCTGTTAAGATAGTAAAGTTGGGGGGCCAGGTGGTGGCTCACCTGATTGAGTGCACATGTTACAGTGCACAAGACCCAGGTTTGAGCCCCCATCCCCACCTGCAGGGCGAAAGCTTTACAAGTGATGAAGCAGGGCTGCAGGTGTCTCTGTCTCTCTCCCTCTCTGTCTCCCCCTTCCTCTCAATTTCTGGCTGTCTCTCCAGTAAATAAATAAAGATAACAAAACAAAAGATTTACTCATTAAAAAAAAAAGATAGTAAAATTGGGGGATCCAGGCGGTAGTGCAGTGGGTTAAGTGCACATGGCACAAAGAGCAAGGACCAGCATAAGGATCCCAGTTCGAGCCCCTGGCTCCTCACCTACAGGGGGATCACCGCACAGGCAGTGAAGCAGGTCTGCAGGTGTCTATCTTTCTCTCCTCTCTGTCTTCCCTCCTCTCTCGATTTCTCTCTGTCCTATCCAAGAATAATAACAACAACAAGGACAACAAAAAGGGAAAAAATATCCTCCAGGAGCAGTGGATTCATAGTGCAGGCACTGAGCCCCAGCGATAACCCTGCAGACAAAAAACAAAAAAGATAGTAAAGTTGGAGGGCAAATGGGAGTGGTAGACAGCTTAATGGTTATATATATATAAGACAAAAAAAAAGGCTTTCATTATGTATAATTCCATGCCTCTAGGCTCAATCCCTTACTATAAGCCAGAGCTGAGTAGTGCTCTTGGGAAGGAAGGGAGGGAGGGGCAGTAAAGTTCTTGCCATTGTCTATTCTACTCTATTTTGTTTGTTTGTTTATTTATTTATGTATCTATCAGTGAGAGGCAGAGGAGAGAGAGAGAACCAGAGCATCACTCTGGTACATCCAATACCAGGTATAAAACCCTGGACCTCAAACTTTAGGGTCTAATGTTTATTCCACTGTGCCATCTCCCAGCCACTGCATTGAGTACTTTGATTGTACAGTTATTTTATGGCCAGAAAAAAAAAGAAACTTAATGATGCTCAGTAGCCACTTATTGAGAGAATTAATGGAATTGGAGGGTGAAATTTAAAAGATGGAATGATTTGTCACCGTAATTCTTTTAAAGTGAATAATAGCATAGTTATTACATACACACAGTAGGGACTACAGTAGGTGCTACACTTTTTTTTTTAAATTTATTTCTTTAGCTACAGACTTTTTAAGGAACTAGAGTGCATCTGAGTTCTATTAGTGGTAATTGACATACTGTATTTTTCTTCCTTAAGGTGTAATGACTTTGGGTGTTAATTGCTTGGAGAACTCTGGGCTCATTACTTGGAATTAGAATTAATTTGTATATTGGTAAAATTATAAAACTTGCATTTTGTAAATACTTTCTACTGAATGCTAACAAAAAATCATATAATAACATGATTGAATAAGATAATTTTAAATAGCTAACATAGATATGATGTTAGAAGAATTTATGAACCTAATTTTTAATTGAGTTTTAGTAAAATAATAGAACTAGTAGAAATAAATACGTCCCTTTTTAATTTTTTTAATATTTACTTATTTATTCCCTTTTGTTGCCCTTGTTTTATTGTTGTAGTTATTGTTGTTGTTATTGATGTCGTCGTTGTTGGATAGGACAGAGAGAAATGGAGAGAGGATGGGAAGACAGAGGGGGAGAGAAAGACACCTGTAGACCTGCTTCACCACCTGTGAAGCGACTCCCCTGCAAGTGGGAAGCCGGGCTGGAACCGGGATCCTTATGCCGGTCCTTGCACTTTGGGCCATGTGTGCTTAACCCACTGTGCTACCACCTGACTCCCTTTTTTTTTTTAACTATAGAAAAAAAAATTTATTTATTTTGAATAGAGATAGAAGTTGAGGGGTAGGAATAGAGATAAACAGAGATACCTACAGCCCTGATTCACTGCTCATAAAGCTTCCCCCTGCAGGTTTGGACAGTGGGCTTGAACCCAGGTTTTTGCACACTGTAATGTGTGCATTCAACCAGATATGCCACGGCCTGGCCCCTGAAAATTCTCTTCCATACTTATAACTAATAGGAAAATCTGCCCAAGTTATAAACATAAGATTTAACAAAATATTTGCTATGATTTTGTGCTGTATAAAACTCTAGTGTTCTAAAAGTAAATATATGTAGGTGTATAGATAGCATAAAAGCCAATAAGAAGTTAAAATGTCCCTGCCTATATAAAAGTCTTTAAAATACTAAAACTTAACAGGTAACAAATGAAGTATTAAAGTAATTTTTGTGTTTAAAACAAAACTGTCTATATTATCAGGAAAGGCATATACATTGGTTATTAGAAAACTATTTTGAGACTTGTCCTTTCTTACATAGTTACCAACTTGAGTTGAAGCAGGTGCTTTTACATTTTAGGGTGATTATCTGGTCTCTGAAATAAGGTTCTCCCCCCCCCACTAGAAGTGCCATTTTTGTTAAATAGATCTAGTTTGCTTACCAGTCTATTTGTGGTAACCTTTAAGGAGCCAAAGTTGAATCTTAAGAGTTTATTTTTTATTATTTTTATTTATTAATTAGAGCCAGCCAGAAATTGAGAGGGAAGGGGATGATAGGGAGAGAGACCGAGAGACACCTGCAACAATGCTTCACCACTCTCAAAGCTTTCCCCCTGCTGGTGGGGATCAGGGGCTTGAACCTAGATCCTTGTGCTTTGTAGCATATGCATTCAACCAGGTGCACCACCATCTGTCCCCAATCTTAAGAGTTTTGAAGTTGAAAAAATTGTTATCTTTTTTTCATTATTCAGCAAAAGCTATCTAATTGGACCAATTTTGGAGATTCAGTACTTAATATCTGGTGCTCTTCTCAACTGCAAGGTGAACTATTTTATCTGTATCATGTACTTTAACATGAGACCATATATCTACAGCATACCTTGGGTTCATTTAGTAGCACTGCTTTTCTCTGACCCGGATCGCAACTAAAAGTTGCAAGATATTTAAGAGACATGAATGTCTGATTTGAAAACCAAGAAATTTTAATAACTGCATATAATTTCTGAGTTACTATACTGTCTAAGGAATATTTTATTCTCTTTTCAAAATGTTGAATTTATGGGACTCTTTAGTAAAGGGTCCCAGTATAAAATCAGTGGGAGCTAATTTCTGTAGAAAAATTTCATCAGTCATTTTATTGATCTACATTTTGGGTCAGCAAAATACCTCACTTGGATACTGTGCTGCTAAGCCATGTGGACAACTCAGGTTTGAGCTTGGCCTTACTGCACTGAAGGAAGCTTTGGTGCTATGGTATCTTTATGTAATCTTTCTGCCTCTCTCTCTTGAAAAAAGGTTAAAGATAGAAGTAATCTACATGTTAATGGGGTCAAGTGGGAAGGAGCATAATATTAATTCATGATAACCCCAGATAGGATATTAAGTAAGTCATGACTATTAAATAATCAAAGCAACTGACAACTAGAATATTTCTCTAAGATACTAAATGAGACTGCCTTCGGTTTTAAATTGCTGTTTAAAATGAGCTGTGTATGGTAGATGTTATAAGATGCATAAATAATGATTTTTCTTTTGTTTCTGTTTAGCTTTGGACACTTAGAGTTTTGTTTATAAAAATCACATTGTTGTGATTTAAGAACAAGGAGACATTATGATTAGGCATAACTCACCAGTGTGTACCCAAGGCACCTCTGCTTTCCAAATTCCCTGAAAACCACTTTTCTAAAAGAATTTTTATAATCTATAAATAATATTTCAGGCTGAGCAGATAGATAGTCTGAGGCTCTAAAATCATGGGTCAGTCCGTGGTACCACTATAAGCCAGAGCTGAGCATTGCCCTGGCATCTCTATCTCTTAACTCATTAAAGTAAATTTTTAATAAAAATAAATATTTCAGGGCCTGGGCAGTGGTGCATCTTACACACATTATAGTGTGTAAGGATCTGAATTCAAACCCCCAGTCCTCATGAGTGATGAAACAGTGCTATAGGTATTTATGTCTCTCTCCTGTATCTCTCCCCCTTCCCTCTCAGTTTCTCTTTGTGTATTCAAAATAAATTAATTAATTAAAATAATCTTGAGGCCATGTAGTGACAAACCTGATTGAGCACACATACCTTGTGCAAGGACCTGGTTTCAACTCCTGCAGAGGGAAGCTTCATAAGTGGTGAAACAGTGCTTTAAGTTTCTCTTTTTCTCTGTCTCTATCCAATAAATTATTTTAAGAATAAATATTTCATAGCTGATTTCCAAAATTTCAGTTTTCAATATCAGAATATATTATTTTAAAATACTCTCACGTTAGCTAACTTATTTCTACCTTTTGATGATTTGTTTTTAAATACTTTTTAAAATTTTATTTACTTTGGGTAGAGACTGACATTGAGAGGGAAGAGAGAGCTAAGGGGTGGGGGGGGGTGAGGGGTACAACTCCACACAATTCCCACCACCAGAACTCCATATCCCATCCCCTCTCCTGATAGCTTTCCTATTCTTTATCCCTCTGGGAGTATGGACCCAGGGTCATTATGGGGTACAGAAAGTGGAAGGTCTGGCTTCTGTAATTGCTTCCCTGCTGAATATGGGTATTGATCCATACTCTGGCCTGTCTCTCTCTTTCCCTAGTGGGGCGGGGCTCTGGGGAAGACATCATCTACTTACACAATAACTTGGATCCACCTGCATATTAGATGTCAGGCTCAGAAAACAAACAACAACAACAAAAAAACCTAGTATAGTCATAGGCCCTTTGGAATATAACTAAAATAGGCCTACTAACTATCTACAAAGCGGAGACCCCCAACTCTTCATTTGAACTATTCCAGCCTTTAGGTTTGTGATTAGTCAGCAATTTGTTTGGCTTGTTTATTTCTTATCATAAAGACTTGGGTTTGGCGGCCAGGTGGTGGTGCACCTAGTTAAGTATTCACATTACAGTACACAGGACTCAGGTTCAAGCCCCTGATCCCCACCACAGGGGGAAAGCTTCATGAGTGGTGAAGCAGGGCTGCAGTTGTCTCTCTGTCTCGCTCCCTCTCCATTTCTCTCTCCTCTCTCAATTTCCCTCAGTTTCTACCTAGTATATATATTATTTATTTTTTTATTTTATTTATTTATTCCCTTTTGTTGCCCTTGTTGTTTTATTGTTGTAGTTATTATTGTTGTTGTTGGATAGGACAGAGAGAAATGGAGAGAGGAGGGGAAGACAGAGAGGAGGAGAGAAAGATAGACACCTGCTGACCTGCTTCACCGCCTGTGAAGTGACTCCCCTGCAGGTGGGGAGCCGGGGCTCGAACCGGATCCTTATGCCGATCCTTGTGCTTTGCGCCACCTGCGCTTAACCCGCTGCACTACAGCCCGACTCCCTCTACCTAGTATATTTTAAAAATATACTAAGTGGTTCGGGAAGTGGCACAGTGGATAAAGCATTGGACTCTGAAGCATGAGGTCCTGAGTTTGATCCTCAGCAGCACATGTACCAGAGTGATGTCTGGTTCTTTCTCTCTCTCTCTCCTCCTATTTTCCCACTAATAAATAAAATTCATATGCATGTATATATTAGGTTTTTTTTTAGAAAAAAAAAAAAAAAAGACGGGTTTGTCTTGAGTTTTGTCCTAGCCCTCAGACTAGATGTCCCTGGGTGGACCATTTAGTTGTTCTGTGCCTTAGTCTCCCTTTTACTGTTTTTTTTTTTTGGGGGGGGGTGGGGGGAGGAAGAAGACTTATCACACTTTATTTCTAGAGGGGATAAGGAGGGGGAAGGAGAGAGAGAGACTGAGACCACAGTACCAAAGCTTTCAATGCATTGGTGGCCACACTTGAACCTGGCCCACACACATGGTAAAGACCTTCCACAATGAGTAGAGAGCAAGATTTTACACTACACTGTAGAACAGGACACATGATAATGTCCTAGCTTAACAGTGTGTTCACTCAGTACTCAGAATGCCCTTACATATAGACCAAGCAAGGGTACCAGTACCAGCATTCAGGGTTTCAAATGAGCTATATGTATATTCATCCAGTGATGTATACCTTTGGCTGAAGCATTCCACATTTGGCTGATTTAAAACCAAATTCTCTTTCCATTTCAGGTCCCCTGAAGTCATGGGTTGCTGGCTCCTGCTCAGAGTGACAACACCCTGTGGAGTATGCTGGTACTGGCCTGACCCCCACATAACCCACTGGAGCATGGAGCCAGCCTAGAGAGGGTCAGGTAGGAACTGTTTTTTCACTTTATGGCACGGTTTTGCCAATTGGAAACAAACAAAACAAAACAAAAAAATTATGCCCCAAGAGGGTATAAAATGTCAGTGATTATTTTTTTAAAAGGGCTTTTCAAAAACTGAGCCATATTGGAAAAAATCAGCACTTACCCAATCCTGTACAAGCAGTCTCTATACCAAACCAGATTCCTGGCAGTATCCATGACTATAGTCACCATAACACCCACCTTCCAACTGGGCACATCTGATCCATATTTTTAGTGTTGATAGCATAAATAGTTAATAAGACAGACATGATCTTGACCTAGTTCTGCAAGTATTCTTTAACTACCTTGAATGATAGAGTCCACAGCAAAGCTGTGCTGAATAGTTTAGAACTGTAGCAGGAGAACATGTTCCCTACTTTTCAGAACAGCTTCCTACTGTTATTTTTCATTCATTCCTATGTTTCTGAAAAACAGAACAAGTAATAACACTGATTCTTTTATATGTACTACTTAAGTAATTCATGTGGATTACCTCAGTAGATCTTTGCAAAAAAAAAAAAAAACCATTTTATAGATGAAGAAACTGAGACAAAAGAGAAGTTAAATAACTTCTCCTAGGTTATAGCATTACTGAATATAAGAGCCAGACTTGAACCCAAGGAATCTGACTGAAGAGTCCTTGTTATCACCTATTATACTTAAATCTACAACTCCTTATGTTCTTCTACAGTTGAGAAAACTCTAAAGGGCTAAGGAATTTCTTGGGTAGGGGTAGATAACATAATGGTTATGCAAATAGACTTTCATGCTTGAGGCTCCAAAGCCCCAGGTTTAATCCCCCATACCACCATAAACCAGAGCTAAGCAGTGCTCTGTTAAAAAAAATAAATAAATTTAAAAAAAAATTCTCAATACCTAAGGCCAAATTTTTAGAAATGTAATTGACCTTGAGACACCTTAAACTTTTTCTTTAAGTTTATCTCTACCTTTAAAATACTATTTTTTCTGGAGAGAGAGTTCACTGGGTAGGGTATGTACCTTGCCATGTGCATGACCCAGGTTTGAGTAGATGTACTGTGGCAACAAAGGAGACATCAGTGCTGTGATTGGTATCTATCTCTTCGCTCTCTATTTCTGTCTCTCATCTGAATGAAAGAAAAAATAACTGAGAACAGTAGAATCACACATGTATAAAGCTCAGGAAATGTATGTGTGTATGTGTATAAATATATTGTAATTCTAAATACTGCCAATAAGTTGGCTGACTATTGCTTTATTTTTTTCTTTGTAGCAAGTTTTAATTGGGTCATATAGTGAGGTATTTCATAGGAATGAAATATGAAAACACTTAATGCAATCATTATTGCACTGATGGTCACGATTCTTTTATTACTAGCTATTCTGATGATGATGATGTTCATGCTTAGAAAAATGTCCATATGTTAGAAATTATGGGTCTTGTCTTGTTCAGTATCTACTAGAGAAAAAAGTAGCAAATTGGAAAACAACATAGATAGAATTGTTTAGTAACTCTAAAATAGATCAAAAGAAATCTTGTAAAAGAAAATAAAGCATGGATAAATTAGAGAAGTGATGGGAATATTGTCCATTCATACTTTCTTTTATGTAGAAAATTTTGAATTGAATTTTCTGTTGAAGAAGTCACAGGGATAAGTAAAAAAAGCTACTATCCAAATTATGATCATGCCTTTTCAAAATCTTTGAGGAAAATGATTATGTTCTAAGGTTAGATGATTTAAAAGTTAGTACAAGTAGTCCCCATATCAGAATTTAAACTTGTAAATGAAAAAGTAGAAGCAGTTGGATCTTCCTGGCATTCTTGGCAACTCATTCTTGACTACCTGGAAAATACTCTAGTGATTGACTCAGGTAAATGGTTTACAACTAACGACAAGGTCAATGATAATTCGTTAAATAAGAACAAGTGCATCACACGTGGGGAAATTGGGAAGACCTAATTGAGGTATTTTAAGATTATATAACACCTTTTTGGGGAGGGGGAGTTTAGGGGTAGATAGCATAGTGGTTATGCAAAGAGATTCCCATGGGACCAGGTTGTGGTGTACCTGGTTGTGCACACATATTACAATGTACAAGGACCCAGGTTTAAGCCCCCAGTCCCCACCTGCAGGGGGAAAACTTCACATGTGGTGAAGCAGTACTGTCTCTCTGTCTCCCTATCTCTCCCTTCTTCTCAATTTCTGGCTGTCTCTATCCAATAAAAAAATAAAGGTAATTTAAAAAAGAGACTAACTTCTAAAAAAAAAAAAAAAAAAACCCCAAGAGACTCTTATGCCTGAGGCTCCAAAGTCCTAAGTACAATTCCCCGGAACCACCATAAACCAGAGCTGAGCAGTACTATGGTTGGGGTGGGGGGGGGGGCATTGATTATTCCCACCAGGAGGGTATTTCTGGGGCTTGTTGCTGGCATTACCAATCTACCAAATAATGGCCTCCCCCCCCACACACACCCATTTTATTGGATAGAGCAGAGAGAAATTGAGGGAGGAGGAGATAGGGAGAAAGATAAGACACTTGTAGATATGCTTCTCTGCTCATGATACATACTCCCTGCAGGTGGGGAGTGGGGGCTCAAGCCCATGTGTTTGCACATGGAAATATGTGCACTTAACCGGGTGTGCCACCACATGACCCCCTAAAACACTTTGTGTAGAAATAGACAACCATCATTGGTCCAATTATGAAGTTTTTTAAAAATATAAATAGCTATTTTAGTGGTAAAAGAAGATTTTATTGTATTTAGTAATTTTAATATGTATTCCCTTTTGTAGCCCTTGTTTCATTGTAGTTATTATTGTTGTTGTTATCGATGTCATTGTTGGATAGGACAGAGACAAATGGAGAGAGGTGGAGAGATAGACACCTGCAGACCTGCTTCACCGCTTGTGAAGCGACTCCCCTGCAGGTGGGGAGCCAAGGGCTCAAACTAGGATCCTTGCGTCGGTCATTGCTCTTTGAGCCACCTGCGTTTAACCCGCTGTGCTATTGCCCCTTTATTTAATAATTTTAAACATTTAAATCCTACAGTTTTTACTTGTTTCATATAGTAATTTTTATTAATATTATCCCTCTGTATCCATCTTGTATTTCTTATTATATGAATATGAGATTCCTAATTATAAAAAAAATTGTGAAATTTAAAAGCTTCAGTTGACACTCTTTCCTAAACATGAGTCTTTATATAATCAGTTTACTGAATTTTACTTGGTATATTCTAGTATACAGTGAAATATATGTTTGTATTTTACTTTTTTTTTTTAAACCAGAACCCTACTCAGATCTGACCATTGGTTCATTTATTACCTAGAAAATTGAGTGGGGCCAGGTGGTGATGCACCGTTACGCACACACATACAGTGCGCAAGGACCCAGGTTCAAGTCCCTGGTATCCACCTGCAGGGGGAAAGCTTTACAAGTGGTGAAGTAGGGCTGCAGGTAATCTATCTCCCTCTTTATCTCCCCCCCCTTAATTTCTCTGTCTCTATACAATAATAATTTTTTTTAATTGAGCTAATTAGCAGTAGCAAAGACTGCTTCAGAGAACCCATATTTTATTTATTATTTCTATCCTGTCTCCTAGTTAATGCTAGAATAAACTATATATATATATATATATATACAGTTGTGTGATTTAAAATTGCTAAGAATTTAGGACAACTTCACTATCCAGTTAAAGATACTTTTGGGAGCCAGGTGATGACACACCTGGTTAAGCACACTTAAGCTCGAGAACCCATGCAAGGATCCCAGTTCTAACTCCCACTCCCCAACAACAGGGTAAACACTTCATGAGTGGTGAAGCAGGCCTGCAGGTGTCTTTCTATCTCCCCTCCCTTCTCAACTTCTCTATGTCCTGTCAAGTAAAATAGAAAGAAAGAAAGAAAAAAGCCTTTAAACTCTCAATATTTATTCTGGAAGGATTAAATTCTCTTATTTTTCCTTTTTCCCAAATCACTTTATTGAGAAAAATGATTTACAAGATAGTTGTCACAGTCATCCTCCACCATAGTGCACTAGATTCCCAATGCCCTTCTGCCTCCCACCTTCAAAATACCAGATGACCTCATTCATAGTTGAAACTTAAGAAACAAAGAAAGAAAGATAAAATACTGGGTGAAATTAAAACTAGTTGTGGAATTAAACTCTTTACGAGTAGAAACCTGTGATCAGCTGAAAGTGCAATTTTTTAAATTTTCTTAATATTTACAAATATCCTACTCTGGGTAAAATTAAAACTAGTTGTGGAATTAAACTCTTTACGACTAGAAAACTGTGATCAGCTGAAAGTGCAATTTTTAAAATTTTCTTAACATTTACAAATATCCTACTAGGGTGGAGGAAATAGTATAATGGTTATACAAACCAACTCTCATAACTGAGGCTCCAAGGCCCCAGGTTCAATTCGCCACACCACCATAAGCCAGAACTGAGCAGTGCTCTGGCAAAAGGGGGGGAAAAATACATACATATATATGTAGGATATTAGAAACTAGAAATCGTTGTCACATTTTGGGGGATCAATGTTTATTGTCCATGTTTTCCTCTTTCTGTAGCCCCATTGGGACACTGAAGCCCAAAATGAAAAGAGCTACCTCTTCCTGTACCACTGCCTTTTTTTGGTTACAAGATCCCTAGAATAACTAGGAAACAAGAAGCTTAGGTCTGAAAATAGTAGTGGTCTATCCTGTGTCTTACAGCCAGTTATTATTAGAGTAAGGGTTAGAGTCAAAACTTATTAACTCCAGGTCAGTGTTCTTTCCCTCTTATCATTCTACTGTCCTTCATACCAGAATTTTTTAAGGAATAAAGCTCATTTAAAAAATAAAAATCATTCATAGAAATGTGTCAAAAGGTAAACATTAAATGTTTTGTGGCCAAAGTGGAAATTATGAAATCCTATCATTAAGCTTTCTCCTCTCTTACCCCCTCCCTTTCATTCCAGGCACCTAAAGAAACCAAGCCTTTACTGGGTAGTTTTAATATACATAATGTATTTAAAGTTTTTTTCCAGTTAGCTGTTTCTGTAATAGTTATTATTTCACTGAGTATTTCTCTTACAAACCATTTTCTTTGCCTAACATCTTCACTTAAGCTCCTTTTTCAGCTCAAAGTATAACAAACAACATCTAACAAAGTGCAATGAGCAACTCATTTTATGGTTTGAATCCTCCAGGCCAGGGGCTGGTTGGTGGCGCACCTGGTTGAACACACACATTACAGTGCACAAAGACCCAGGTTCAAGTCCCCATCTGCAGGGGAAAAGCTTCACAAGTGATAAAGCAGTGCTTCAGGTGTCTCTCAGTCTCTCTCTCCCTCTCTGTCTCCCCCTTTCTCTCAATTTCTGGCTGTCTCTAGCCAATGAATAAATAAAAGAGAATAAAAAAATTAAAAATCCTCCAGGCCAAAATGAATACCATTGTAAGGAGCTGGAGAAGAGATTGAAGGCTGTTATTTAGTGAAGGAACTATTTCTAGTTTATGTTGCATCTTACGCTTCTGCTAATTGACTTTGATAAAAGGTATATGCATGGAAATAGAATGTTTTCTCAACACCTTATCAGAGTTGCTGATTGCTTGCCTGGAATAACAGTTCTCAGCACATGACCCTGCTTACTGGCTGCCTGGAAAACATCACAGTTTTTACTTCTGTTCCCACCCTTGTATGTTTGTTTCAATAAGCTTAGAGATAATCATGACATTGCTGTGCAGTTTTTGCTGCTTATTTTTAAGTTGAAATCTCATTTTTGTTTCAGATTCTCCTTCTTCTGTGGTTAACAAACAGCTCGGATCCATGTCACTTGACGAGCAACAGGGTGCGTGAACAGGAGATGCACTATGCCCATCTACCCATAGTTTTATTGCAATGCATAAGCAAAGCTCTCTCACTTTTCATAGCATTTCATTATGATTATGTTCTCATATTCAGTTTTTTGGGCTGAATTACTCTAGGTGGTACTGTGCACAAAGTGCCCCTTTGACATATACAAACTATTTTCTGTGTAAGCTGAAGTGATGTCAACCTTGGGCCCCTTGCACCAACTTTGAATTCTCTTCCCATAATCATAATATAATGAATTTAAGATATATCCATTTTTTAATTTTAGTTGTTTCATACAATTGTGTAGAACTGTGGATGTGAGGTTAGCATGTTATCTAGTGGCTAATATAGAAAAGGCTGTTTGATCATAGTAATATCTTATAGCAGTGATACTTGGTTTATATCTGATGATCAAATTTCTGTTAGGTTTAACTATATAGTTCAATTATAAATACAGAGATAAGCTCCAGAGCTACATTTCAGAATGACAAATAGTCTCCACTTCTGCTTTTTGAAGTAAAAAATGGTGTAACTTCAAACCCCTGAGCAGAGCCTGGTGATATAGAGAGGTTGATTATACATCAAGTTTTATTACTAGCAGATGAAGCACAATACTGAGAACGCTCGGTGGAGGAAGACCTTCAGACAAGAAGGGCAAGCTAAAAAGAAGGATGGGAAAAGGAATACTAAAACAACTAAATAAGCAAACTGTTTAGAATGAGGGTAGTCTTTCTCACCTCTGAATTCCCAAATGTTCTCAATTTAATATTCACTTTTCTCTATTGTAAAAAAAAAAATTGATTTTACTAGTATTTTTTTAAGAAATTTATTAAGAATAACTTAATACTAAGACAAAGCTTTAGTTGGCAGAATATTTATCTAGACAGGGTGACTCAATTGCCAATAGTACTGAGGAAATTAAACGTTGCTGAAAGATCTGTTTGGTGGGTAATATATCTAATTTTAACTGTTTTCTGTAGAGATAGTCTAATTTTAAACCAATTTAGAAAACTTCTTTACTTTTGATATAAATTAAGTTACTCTATAATTTATAGACTTGAGATGATAACTCTTGTTATAGGTTTTTCTGTTCTTGAAAGTGAGTGGATGGATGGATGAATTTGGAAACTTAAACTTAAGCATATATATCTCCATACATTTATAGTGATTTTAGCAGTGAAGAACAGTTTAAGTTAAAAAATACATTTATAGGGAGTCGGACGGTAGGGCAGCGGATTAAGCGCACATTGTGCAAAGCGCGAGAACTGGCATTAAGAATCCCGGTTAAAGCCCCAGGCTCCCTACCTGTCCTATCCAACAACAACGGCATCAATAACTACAATAATAAAAAAATACATTTATAGCACCATAATATTCTGTAGTTCTAGTTAAAACTATTCTCTAGTGGCCAGAGAGGTGGCTTAGCAGGTGGAGTGCAGGTCCTGCATGTATGAGGTACCAGGATTCAGTTGCTGACACTGCTCATGCCAGAGCAAAGCCATGCTCTGATCACGCTCTCTCATAAATTAAAATTTCTTGGGCCGGGAAAACAGTATAATGTTTATGTAAAAAGATTTTTCTTCCCCAGAAAGATTTTTGCACCACCGTAAACAAGAGCTGAGCAATGCTCTGGTATTTCTTTCTGTCTTTTCTCAGTATACCTCTGATTAAAGCAAAATATAAAAAAAGTAAAATAAAATAAATAGTTCCAATCAAATAAAGTTTTTTTGGGGGTAAGACTATTTGTTTTTTACTAGACCACTTCTTTAGGAGGGGAGACAGATTGGGTGGAGGGAGAGACTCCTGTGATACTGCTTCACTGCTTGTAAAGCTTCCCCCTGAAGGTGGAGTCTGGGGACTTGAACCTGGTCCTTGTGCACTGTAATGTGTGTGTTCAATCAGGTACACCACTGCCTGGCCCCACTAGACCACTTCTAAGTTCTGACTTACAGTGGTCCTGGGGATTAAACCTGGGACCTTTGTTACCTCAGATATGAAAGACATTTTGCATAACCACTGTGCTATCTCCCCAACTCTGGTGAGGCTATTTGAATGTAATAAAGGATGTAACAGAAAAAGAGGAGGGATAACTCCCAAATTTTGGGCATCGATACCAAGGGGAATAATGATGCCATTTATCAGAGTAGAGTAATTTGGAGACAACAATCAAGAAGTTCTTTTGTTTATTTTCATTTTTGGTTTTTATTTGGTTTTGGCCATGTAAAGTATGGTATGCCTTGCATTCATATCAGTAGAGATAGTATATGAAAGGTCAGCTATTGATTGGCAGAAGCTGCTGCATCATAATAGGTCAACTACAATGTAACTTTTTATTGTTCTAATGATGGCTACTATATCTCCAAACAAATTAAGTCCTGAGCTTCTACATGCCTTGTTCATCAGGATTATATCTTTTATAGTTCCTGGAGACTTCTAGTTTGCAGGTTTCTATTACTAAAAGTTAGCTTCCTCTATAGTTTTGTTCATTGAAACTGCCCAGTACCACCTTTCTCACTTAGATTCATGCAGTAACCTCTCAATTGGTAGCCTCATCTTCACTCAGGCTACTAGAGTGTATTCTCTGCCACTAGCCAGAGTGAATTTCAGAAATATAAATCTAATCATTCATTTGGCTAAAACATGTAATTGTGTTTCTTTGCCCTTCAAAATAACCTAGAGCCCTCTGTGACCTATCCAACTTCTCAGACCCCTCTTCCCTGCTTTCCTAAGTTTTTTTGCCAACTAGACCTATGTCCAGTTCTTCTAATACACTAAGCTTCTTTTTTTCTACAGTCCCTTAGATACGCTATCCTTTCTACCCAAAGTACTTTTTCCCTTCAGCAGTTTCTGCTCATCAGATCTCACTATCACTTTCTCAGTAAAACCCTTCCAGTATACAGTGGTTCTCCCCTCCTTTCCTTCTTGGTGCCCTACTATTTCCCCTCCCTGCATTTGTCAGAATGCTTAATCTTTTGTTTATTTAAAAGATGGTTTAATATCTCTACTTCTCCTTTTTCTCTAAATATTTTCATTCACCATAATAGACTCATTCATTAAGCATTAATGAGTGAATTCTTTAAGCTCTTTAAGTTGTACTTTATAAAGATAATTTCAGTTTGGCAGAAATGTGACCAGATATATTGGAAAGATCTTTTGGCAGTGTTATAAATTATTGATTTGAAGAGGAAGTAAACTGTAAAACAGTAAGACCCCATAAGAGGAGCTGGGTGGTGGTGCACTTGGTTGAACATATATGTTATAGTACTCAGGGACCCTGGTTCAAGCCTCCAGTCCTTACCTGCAGGGGGAAAGAAAGCTTCACAATTAGTAAAGCAGTGCCACAGGTGTCTTTCTTTCTCTCTCATCCCCCTCTCAGTTTCTCTCTGTCTCTATCCAGTAAATGAATAAACTAATTAATAAAAATTTGTTTTAAAAGACCATATAAGAGACTATTGAAATATTTGTGATGAGAGATGATGAGAGAGCCAATCTAAAGCAGTACTGGTGAGAAATGATGCCAGTAATGGCTACCCACACCTTTTATCCAAGGTTTAAGCAAAGAAACCCCTAATGGGGGCTGGGTAATGGTGTGCCTGGTTGAGTACACGTTATAGTGCGTAAGGACCCAGGTTCGAGCCCCGGGACTCCACCTGCAGGGAGAAAGCTTCACAAATGGTGAGGCAGAGCTGCAGGTGTCTCTCTGTCTCTTTCCCTCTCTGTCACCCCCTTCCCTCTCAATTTCTGGCTGTTTCTAGTCCAATAAATAAATAAGTAATTTAAAAAAATTTTTAATGTGTTAAAAAAAGAAACCCTTAATGAATAAAATTGGTGGGGCTTGAAGACTCATTAGTTAAACCTAGTAAGTGAATAATACTCAAGTTTTTTTTGTAGGGTGATAGTGATATACTCAACCAAGAAGGGAACTTTAGGAGGCACAGGTATGGGAAAAGGTTCTTGAGATTTGAAGTTCCTGTGGATATCCCAAGAGAGAAATCTTATAGAGGGTTAGATGGCATGATTCTTCTTTATATGTATATGTGTGTGTGTATATATATATATATATTTTTCAGGTTTTTTTATTTCTTTATTGGGGAATTAATGTTTTATATTCAACAGTAAATACAATAGTTTGTACATGCATAATATTCCCCAGTTAGATGGCATGATTCTTAAAGTGACTACTAGCACAATGTCAGGTGGAATCCTCAGTTTCCAGGTAGCATGAAACCATGGGAGTGGGTGAGATAATAGAGATGAGAATCCACAACACAAGAAGCAAACAAAAAAGGGGAAAAAAAAAAAAAAAAGTACCACAAGACAGGAAAGTACTGATCTAGAAATTGGCCTCCAAAAGCCAAGGAAAAATTCCAAGAGGAATTGGTTCATAAACCAGTGAAGTCATAGTATCTAAGGAAAACGTTGGGTTATGGTTTTTAATTTGGTGCTGTGTGAGTTATCTGTTTAGGTTTTGTAATTTGAATGATACAGTAAGACAGAAGCCAAACAACTGTAATTTGAGGAGAATGACTTTGAAAAGAAAAAAATGGGCATATGGATATGTAAATGACTCAAAAATATTCAATTATGAGTGCAACTGTGGGACCTGCAAGCTAACTCACCTGGAAAGTGTGTCTGCTTTCTTACACATTTGACTCAGATTTAATCTGGCCTTTACCACACTGGAGGAAGCTTGAGTGTTGTGGTACCTTTCCTTTTTTCCCTCTGTCTCTGTTTCTCTGGAAAAAAAGTATACTCAGAGCTATGAAGCCTAAGTGACAACAACAACAAAGTGAAATATATATATATATATATATATATATAGGAAAAGGAAATCTGGAAGAGAGATCTTGATTTCATACCTGAACAGGTTTTTGAATAAAAATCTTTACTGAGGAGGTTATAGGTAGAGGAGATAATTGATACTCCCAGATATGCTGCTATTTCAAATTTAACCTTTTTCTACTATTGTTCTCCATTTTATCCTATAGAATGGAAAAAGGAATGCATTTAGTTTTCTTTCTCATTAATTTTGTTCTTAAACATGTTTTAATTTTTTCATACTTTTAAGGAGACACTAATACTTTTTAGAATTGATTTAGTTTTATATTTACTTAACAGTACTCACCATCTGAGTGATCAGGTGCTTTTACATGTTAATTTAACTTCCTGTAATAGTTCATTGTTAATTTATTTCTAACAACTGTTTGTATTGAGAAAACAGTCATAACACAAGTGGGAAAGAAACAGTGATTTTTACCATTTGGCATGTCAGTTTTATAATTCCTTTTTCAAAATACAAATAACATTAGATCATAATTTCTCATAAGTGAGAAGTGATACTTCTGATACTTTGTTAACAGTTTGCCTATCCCTTACAGAGTAGTATAGTTTTGATTTTAAATCTTATTAATTGTTCTCTCACAGGATAATTATAGAATAGAGGTTCTATGAATTTTTTTTTTTAATGAATGCTCCAGTTTCTTTAAGAGAAATGCTCAAAGACATACACCCACCATTAGAATATAAGTAGATCTGCAAGCTAGAGGCAGAAATGTTACATTTGATATTATATGTTTGTACTCTTTATATTACTATAATGTTCTCTCAGGCTATTATTTATCATAAGAAAAAAATCAAAACCCCACTTAGTCTTTGAGTATGCACCTATCTTTCTATTCTGGTACAGAAAGGAGCTGCCTTTATTAATTTCTGTAGCATTTCTTGGTTTTATCTGCTGTTTCTCAAAGAACTTGTTTGACACATATCATAAACTTCACCTTTAGACTCTTAAGGTGAAGTTACTTTTTCCATAATTTAGGAAAAATTTTTCTTGTAAGATTGGTTAAGAGGATAAGAGACATATCAAAGCATATGAGCCTATAGCAAATAATTTTAGAAAGTAACAAAATGCAGTGAATCACCCACCTACCCCCAAGTACAAACTGTGAACTATAATCCCTCCCTAAATTATGAGCACTCTTTCAATAACAATACCCACGTATAACATAGGTCATTCATTGCATGATAAATTCTTGGATTCCCTAGTGATGAAATATGGTTCTCAAAAGGATGTGATTTCTATTTGAATCTAAGGGAGCTAGAATTTGATGCAGTGCCACTTTGAAATATAAAAAGTGTTTCTATAACACTTGCTTCTGAACTTTAAAGGAGAACCATAACAGATGTGAGAAAAAAATACGACAAGGACAACCTAATTTAAGTTTTATAAACTTTAGGAAATGTCATTTTTTTTTTTATCGGTTTCAGAGACTTTTTCAAATGTTTTAAACACAATTTTCAGATAACAATAATGAAAGGCTGAGCCCCAAACCAGGGACAGGTGAACCAGTTTTAAGTTTGCACTACAGCACAGAAGGAACAACTACAAGCACAATAAAACTGAACTTTACAGATGAATGGTAAGTTAATATTTTTGTCAAGATGTTCTTAGTCGATTATAGGACTGTATTAGGTATTTTTAGCACTTCATATTTATGTTTTGTTTTGCTCTAACACATTGATTCTCAGGCTTTTGTGTGCTTTAGAATCATTTGGAAAACTTTTTAAAACACAGATTTCCAGACCCCACTCATAAACTTGCAATGAGGTCAGAGAAACTGCATCTAAAAATCTTCACAGGTGAGGTAGATGTTCATGGTCCTGGGATATTTCTTCTGATAGAAAATGCTAAAGATAAGAATTGTGTGGAGTTGTACCCCTCCTATCCTATGGTTTTGTTAATGTCTCCTTTCTTAAATAAATTTAAAAAATAATAATTACATACTGAGGAGGTAGCCTAGTGATTATGAAAAAGACTTCTGTGCTTGAGTCTTTGAGGTCACAGGTTCGGTCCCTAATTCCTGGCACCACCATAAGCAAGGGCTGAGAAGTGTTCTGTTTAAAAAATAATAATAATAATTAATTTAAAAAATTATGCAATTTATTACTTGTTGAGATTACACAAGACGTTCATGCCTGAGACTTCAGTCTCAGGTTCAATCCCCCATACCACCATAAGCCAGAGCTGAGCAGTACTCAGGTTAAAAAATTAACTATTTATATTCCATTAATGCAAACAGAAACCTAACATTGTAGAATATTTGCAGTCTTAGTTCTATGTATAGTTACATACATGTATGGATGACTTACCAAATGTTAAAAATTTTAATCACATTGAATCTATTCTTTCCTGTACTTGTTGATTTAACTTTATAAAAAATATTTCCATGTTCACACTTGATTTTTCTAAATATTCCCTTACTGGGTATGTGATATTTCATCAGGTAGTTTATTTACCATTTCCCATTAATTGGGCCGTGAACTGTTTACATGTTTATTTCTGTCTTTATATTCTTAGAAATAATCTTTTGTCATTTCTAGGTCAAATTAATTACCAGATTGTTTTTAAGAGACTTTCCTGTCATTTTACGTGAAATGTGTATTTTCTGCCTCCCTTTTAATGTCATTTATTTTTAACTTGTGTATTTTTTTTTTTTTTTTTTTTTTGCTTCCAGGGTTATTGGTGGATCGCGCTGCCTGCACCAGGAATCCACTGCTCCTGGAAGCCTTTTTTTTTTTGTTAAAGATTTTATTTATTTATTAATGAGAAAGATAGGAGGAGAGAGAAAGAACCAGACATCACTCTGGCACATGTGCTGCGGGGGATCGAACTCAGGACCTCATGCTTGAGAGTCCAAAGCCTTATCACTGCACCACATCCCGGACCATGTGGAGGCCATTTTTCCCCTTTGTTGCCCTGGTTGTTTTATCGTTGTTGTTGTTATTATTATCGCAGTTATTGATGTCGTTGTTGGATAGGACAGAAATGGAGAGAGGAGGAGAGAGAGATAGACACCTGCAGACCTGCTTCACCGCCTGTGAAGCGACTCCCCTGCAGGTGGGGAGCTGGGGGCTCGAACCAGGATTCTTATGCAGGTCCTTGCGCTTTGCGCCACGTGCACCTAACCCACCGCACTACTACTGTCTGACCCCCGTGTATTTGGTTTTCAAGTAATTTTTATTTTATTGATGGCTAGTAAGGTTAAACTTTTTATTTAAAAATTGTATGTTTTCTTTAATGACATTGTGAATTATATGTATTGCTCATTACTCAAGATAAATTTTACCATTAAAAAACTCGAGTTTCTGAACTGGGGAGATAGCATAGTGGATATACAAAAAAAAGTTTTATGCCTGAGGCTGCAAAAGGCCCAAATTCAATCTCCAGCACCACTATAAGCCAGAGTAAAGCAGTGCTCTGGTTAAATAAAAAAAAAAGTTTTGTGACTTCCTTACTTTCTTTCCCATCATCCTACAGTCTTTTGCTTGAAACAGCACCCAAACATTTTCTAAAAATACATTGCTTTACTATATTAACATTAATTAATATATAAATTAATTACTCTTAGTATATAATTAATAGTGTAGTGATAGTTATATACTAGTATTAACAGTTACATATATGATCATTTTATAACCAATATAATATTCTGCAAAGTTACTATATTATTATATTAACATATATAGTTATATATTAATATATTATGTGTTAGTACAATATATACTATAATCTGTATGAATGTATGATGTAGCTATATATTGTTTATTAATATGTACTTATATGTTAATATATGATTTTTTTCCAACTCACTGGTTTCCATTTATGTTTGTGTATGTATGTATTTTGTATTTAAAATTTTTATTGTGATGCAGGAGATGGCACAGTGGATAAAACATTGCATTCTCAAGCATGAGGTTCTGAGTTTGATCCCCAGCATTGTATGTGCCAAAGTGATCCTCTGTTTCCTTCTCTTTCTCTCTCTCTCTCAAACTTTTGATCAAGTAGAATTTTAAAATGTTATTGAATACTGTTATGTTTTAGAGAATATTCTAGATACTGAGAATAAGCCAGTGAAAAATGCAGAATAAAATATCCATGCCCCATCAGAGCTTACAATCTAGATTAAGACGGGCAATTAACATAATAAGTGAATTACATAGTATGTGCTATGGCAGAAAATAGCAAGAGTGACTGGGAGACCTAGGGGATAGGTAACACCATTGAGAAGATGAAATTTGAAGAAAAAATTAAAGGGAAAATCCAGCATATGTCTGGGGGAGAGCAATTTGGACAGAGAGAGCCAGTACAAGTCTCTGATATAGAAACAGATTGTCTATTCAAAGATGTTTACAAGTTCAGTGTGATGGATTGGAGTGCTTGAGAAGAACTTAGTAGTGGATATGTCAGTAAGGGGAGTGAAGATGAGGTGTCAAAGGACAGAGAGTGTCCTGATTGGTATGCATGCAAAATAGATGGCAGCCAATAGTCAGAAACCAAGAAAAGGCTCTGGTAGCCAAAAGCAGTGGGTTCTGGACCAGGGAGAACAGTGAAAGTAGTAAGAATAGGATTCTGGATACCTAGTGTAAGGTAAAACCAGTAGAAGAACTTCATGAGGCTTAATGTTAGACTTCAATTTTTTTAATGTTGTGATGTCTATGACCTTTTTTCTTAATATATAGTTCAAATACCACAGATTGTCGTGCCTACTCTCCTATATCTTTTCTACTTTATTCTCATATTTCTGTACAAGAGACTGATTTCTTATAGAGAATCTTATCTGAGCTTTTTATTTTTCAGAAAAAATATCTTTAATAGCACTTTTCTTTGGAATGCTGCTACTTCTCTAAATGCTGATCATAAATTATACTCTCTCGTCATTTTATTTCTTTATCAAAAATTAACTAGCTTTTTTCTGAAAGTATTCAGTAGTCACTGAAAATAAACTTCAAAAATGTATGCAGTCTTATTCATCTCTGCTAATACAGTGTCTTCTTGAATTGTCTTTGATTACAGATAAAGCAGTAGAATACATTGACCAAGAGCTTGGACTCTGTACTTAAGAGCTCTTGGCTCTCTCTTAATCTCAATTCTTACCTAAAAATGGGAATATTTCCTAGAACCCACTTCACAAGTTGTTGAACATTTAATGATATGCAGGAACAGTTCATAGCATGTTAGCTGGCTGTGGTAGGTAGACTAAAAATAGTCAGCTTCAGTTGCCATCTTTTGTAAGCTGCCATTTCAAATTTTGTACCCAGTTTTCTACTGTAGTGTTTATCTATTTCTTACTAATTTATACAAACTATTACAAAAATAAGATATTACCATTTGTCTTCTGTTTATTGAAAATATTTTCTCCAATTTATTGTTTGTCTTTATTTACTTATGATAATTTTACTTTATGATCTCACCTGTGAAGTCATGCTCAGCAAAGCCTCTCCTTCCCAGGACTAGGATTAAAGTATCTGATGTTCCCTTTCTGTGTCTGTGGTTTTGTATCCAAATTGCATGTCTAATCCTCCTACAATATAGTTTACCACAAAGTATGACATGACACTATAGATTTTGCACATGGCTGTTTCTTTGTTCCAATAACATCTATTGAACAATCTCATTTTTCTGTAAGTTAAGATGCCATGTTAACATATAACAAATAATTGTTAATTTGGCTACTCTGCCTTTTCCACTAACAGATCTCTATTCCTACATCAGTACTATAATGTTTTAATTATCATGGCTATTACACACTGAACATTTTGTCTGTATATATCTTTAGTATATTAGTATTCTCAGTGAAAAACACAAAAATTCACATTAGCTTGTATGTGTTTACATATTACACTAGGTTGTCTTTACCAGAATTGCTATATATTTCTTTCTGGTACAAGTTCATTGCAAAAACAATTCAGAATCTAATGAAAAGGATGAGCAAATTACTTATAGTAATCCTGTTAAGGTGACATGTAACACTGGTATACATTCCTTCTGACATTTTTTACTACATGTATATTCATGTAGATAAAATATTTTCTTTAAAAAAAATTGATGTTTACTAAATCACTATTTGTAATTAAGGCTTTTTAAGTTACTGCAGTTACTAAATATTTTCATGTCCATATTCAGCTTAAATACATGAAGTTGTTACATTTCTGTGGATTTAATATTAATCTCAGAATGTTATACATTATCCTTTGTATACATAATGCTGCGATTTGTCACAATCCTCACTAAAAATTACTGTTAACAGATCTGTGCTCATTATCATATAAGTGCTAGAACTAATGTAGAAAACATCTGCCCTACAAAAGCGTGGTGCTCAGTCCACCTGCCTTATTAAAACAACAGAATTAATGCTGAACTGTCTCAGCTGGCCTCTGTTCAAGTGTTCACTTGGTGAAAGCAGCTTAGAACAATAAAGTCTAAAAGATACATGGTCAGAGTCTATCAAACCACTCAGAATTTGGATCTGGCAAACCATCTGTAGAAGAGAGACAACAAAATTAAGATAAAATTCAATAAACTGTTGAAGTACATACCGGATAGTAGTAGAAGCACCAAAACAGTGGAAAAGTGGTATTTTTTAACTTTAAGTCTTCTTTAAATAGTAAAATGGCTTAGAATACTCAGTTTTGATTTTAAAGTAATGTTTACTATTAAGATAGTTAGCTGCATTTTATTTGCAGTCTGAATTTATCTGCTTTTCTTATATAGATAAAAAATTGTTCCTAAAAGTTCATGTGTATTTTTAACTTTTTGGTGAATCCACTTAACCTTGTTCTGATGACAGGAGCAGTACTGCCTCAAGTTCTCGAGGACATGGAAACCACTGCAAATCTGAGGATCAGGCTGAAGCCCTGGTCCCACAGAGCTTGGAACCACTGGTGGAAGGAACTGGTGAAACAAGTAAGGTGGTGTTATTGCTTCCATCATTTCAAAACACAGTAGTGAAAGGCCAGTCTATTTCTTTTCATTTTATGTTGCAGTCTTATCTCTGGTTTTAATAACTTACTTTGCCTCTATTGTCAGCTATTGCTGTTGATAAACAAGTAGCAGATGTCATACTAAAGGACCTCTCAATCTACACTGGGGAGTACTAGTCTATAGACAGAAGCTAGGATAGGTGGACACCACATTGAAAATATGGACACTGGGTGCCCATAGTCATCTGAAATCTCTTTGTTGCTACTATACCTAATAGTGAAATTCAGAATATTTGTCTTGATTTTTTCAGAGTATAGTTGAATTGTGATGGGACAAAAAAATAAAATCTGGGGCGGAGATAACATAATGCCTGAGGCTCCAAAATACCAGGTTCAGTCCCCCCACATCACCCACAATAAGCCAGAGCTAAATAGTGCTCTGGTAAAAAAAAAAAAAAAAGAGGAGGAGAACATCTGAACAGATTTTGAGTGAATCCCCTTTCATATATGAAGTGTCATTTAGAGAATTTTTGTCCCTTTTTCTAGTAGAAACAGAAATGGGGAGAGAGAGAAAGACACCTCGAGCACTGTTCCATCACTCATGGGCAGTAGGGCAGCGGGTTAAGCGCAGGTGGTGCAAAGCACAAAGGCCGGTGTAAGGATCCCATTTCAAGCCCCTGGCTCCCCACCTGCAGGGGAGTTGCTTCACAAGTGGTGAAGCAGGTCTGCAGGTGTCTATCTTTCCCTCCCCCTCTCTATCTTCCCCTCCTCTCTAGATTTCTCTCTGTCCTATACAACAACAATGACATCAATAACAACAACATTAACTACAACAATAAGACTACAAGGCAACTAAAGGAAATAAATAAATAAGAAATTTGCAACAAAAAAGGGGGGTGGGACGGGGAAAACGGGTTGAACTCAGCCTTTGCATTATAATTATATACATATATATGTTATATATGTATATAAAAATATATATATAATGTAAGGCATTACCTGGCCCTATTTTACAATACTTTTACTTATCCATTATATGAAAGTTATGTCTGCCAAAAAACCTGAGACACAGAAAATGTTTGGTAGATACTTGATAAATAAAAGAAAAAATAGGGGCTGGGTGGTTACATTCCCCGTAAAACTCATGTGCGCAGATCGGGGGAAAGCTTCATGAATGGTAATGCAGTGATGCAAGTGTTACGTTCTCCCTCCCTCCCTCCCTGTCTCTTCTCCCCCCCCCTGCCCCCACAGGGTTATCTCTGGGGCTCAGTGCCAGCACTGTGAATCCACAGTTCCTGGCAGCCATTTTTTCCATTTTATTGGATAGGCTGGAGCTAGAGAGGGAGAGAGGTAGATACCTGCATCACCACTTGTGAAGCATTCCTCCTACAAGTGGGGAATGGGGGCTTGAACCCGTATCCTTGCAGCCATCCTTGCACTTAATATTATGTGTACTTGGTGCACTACTGCCTAGCCCCCTCTTTTTCCCTCTCTCTCCCCCTCTCCCTCTTCTCTCTCAACTTCTGTCTCTATCAAAAAAATTAAATGTTTTTTTTAATGATGAAAGATGGAAACTAGACTTTTAATGAGCATAAATTTGGCACATGCCACTTTTGATTGTAAGACTATACACCTGAAAACTAAAAATATTACAAACTGACATTACTTCAATTAAAAAATGACAACTAGATGAATTCTATTTCTTGTTAAATGATTAAGTGCCATCTGTAACAAAATTTACAAGAATTAAATATGTATGAAACAACTGTGTGGAAAGCAAATGTCCAGTTTTTTTTTTTATATTTTATTTATTAAAGAGAAAGATAAGAGGAGAAAGAACCAGACATCACTCTGATACATGTGCTGCCGGGGATTGAACTCAGGACCTCATGCTTGATAGTCCTATGCTTTATCCACTGCGGCACCTCCTGGACCACAAATGTCCAGTTAAAAGGAAAAGAAACTGATCTTTCATGGATCTTTGAGTTAAATCTCAGAAACCAGTATTTTTAGCCCACAAAATGGAATGTAAGATAAGCTTTTAGGAGAGTCAACATTTCAAAGAACAAGTCATTATATAGAAATGTATTAACAATTTGAGACCACCGTTAAAATTCAATCTGATTACACGAGATAAGGTTAGTACTTTAGTTCGTAACAAATCCATAAAAGAAGTATAAGAAGTACTCAGTTTTGAGTTTTATACTTTGTGAAAGTTAGAAAAAAGGTACATTCAAGTAATGTCAGCTGTGAAGATTAATCTAAAGTAGAGATTCTTTGAGTTCACCAAGGACCATGCCTGGGTTTGGGGAAGAAGTAGTGTGTAGAATCAAACATCCACTCCTGATGATGTTTGTTTAGTGTTGCATGGACATGTATGGTTGCAGTGTGCTGCATGGAAGTGTTATCTGCTTCACAAGTTTCTATGATCCAAAAAGAACTACTTACTGGACTAGGGAAATGGCACAATGGTTATGCAAAACACTTTCATGCCTGAGGCTCCAAGGTCCCGGGTTCAGTCCCCAGCACCACCATAAACGAGAGCTGAGCAGTGCTCTGGTCTCTCATCTCTTTCATTAAAATAAAATACTTAAATTTAAAAAAGAAAAGTATAGGTAATTAAACACTTACCCCCAGGGAAGATACAGCATTAAATTGGTGTTTATATTTCTTTAAAATATGGAGTTAATAATGTGGTTTATTCCCCAGGTGCTCCTGAAGAATCATCCGAGGGTGTGGCAACATATCAAGAAGGTGTAGCTGCAGAAATCTCAGTTCAGGACCCTATAGATATAGGTGAGTGGGCTTATTCTCCTGAGATAATTGTTTCATATGGGAAAATAGGAAAATTCTTGGGGGCCAGAAATAGCTCACTGGTAGCACTCACAGTTTATCATGCATAAGGAGTTGGGTTCAAACCCCTAGCCACCACATGGGAGTACCTGCACAGAGGAAACTTCTCGAGAGAGGTGGTGTAATGCCAAGGCTTTCTTTTCTTTTTTTCTCAGTCTCTCACCCTCTAGCTTAAAAAATGATAAATAAATATGGGGCCAGCCAGTGGCACACTTGGTAGAGTACACACATTACTATGTGCAATGACCCAGGTTCAAGTCCTTGCGCCCCACGTCTAGGGCAAAAGTTTCAAGAATGATGAAGCAGTATTGCAAATATCTCTTTCCCTGTCCACCTCTATGCCCCCCTCAATTTCTTTTTTTCTATCCAATAAATAAAAATAAAATACAAAAAATATTTTTTAAAAAAATTGTTCACTGGGCATGGTGGAGTCTATGCAGGGGCAAAACCTGATAAATAAATAAATACATCTGTGTTAGTCTCTCCAGAGCTAGAGACCATTTCCAAATCTATGTGTTGTGTAGTTTTGTTCTCTGTATGGGGAAATTTGCCTTATATTGGAAAATTTCAGGAACTAGAGAAGTGCCTTGCCATGTACACAGCCCAGGTTCAAGCCTGTCAGCATGTAGGAGCCACTGTGCACTAAAGGAAACTCTGGTACTGTGATATCTCTTCCAGGAATAGTGAAGTTACATATGCATAAGGCCCTAGCTCTGAAAGAAAAAAAGGTCTAGTCAGATCAGATTTTTTTATTGGCACAAATCTTCTATTTATTCGTATTTTTTAAATTGTAATAATAGAGCTAGTAATCAAAAAGAAATTCAGGAAAAAAAAAAAAAGAAAAATTCAGGGAGTTGGGTGGTAGTACAGCGGGTTAAGCGCAGGTGGTGCAAAGCAAAAGGACAGGCATAAGGATCCCAGTTCAAGCCCCCGGCTCCCCACATGCAGGGGGTTCGATTCACAGGTGGTAAAGCAGGTCTGCAGATGTCTTTCTCTGCCTCTCTCTGTCTTCCCCTCCTTTCTCCATTACTCTGTCCTATCGAACTATGACATCAACAACAACAATAACTACAACAACAATTAAATTAACAAGGGCAACAAAAGGGAAAATAAATAATAAAAGAAGAAAAAAAAAGAAATTCAGGGGGCAGGGGTAGATAGCAATGGGCAGGGGTAGATAGCACAACGGTTATGCAAACAGACTCTTGTACCTGAGGCCCTCTCAAGTCCCAGGTTCAATCCCAAAAAGAAGAAGAAAGAAATTCAGGGATGCAATTATTATAAACAGCTAAATGCATCTTTGACGTAGAAGAAACTTTGTTTCTATTATTTTAATTAGGTGATTTAATAATGATTAATAAGATTTCAAGTTAACTGATACAATTCCATACAATTCTGGCTTATGGTGATGTAAGGGATTAAACTAGGACCTCAGAGCCTCAGGCATGAGAGTCTGCCTATATAACCATTATGCTGTCTCCCCTGCTCTTACATCTTAAATATAAATATCATGTATTTCCTGATTGTCATTAAGAAATCATCTGACCTACCCCACAGCCTATCTAGTCTCAGAGGAAAAAGTCAGAAACAAGTATCACAGGTCTATTTTCAAAATGAGATCCATTGAGAATATCCCTTTAGTGTTTCTTTTTACCAGTGATCCCTGTTCCTCCCCTTGTTGTTAATCCATTTACGTCTGCATCCACGTAGTCATCTTTGCCTTTGTTTCTTTTTATTTATTTATTTATTTACTTATTAGACAGAGAGGAACCGAGA
Organism: Erinaceus europaeus; assembly: GCF_950295315.1. Taxonomy (NCBI): domain Eukaryota; kingdom Metazoa; phylum Chordata; class Mammalia; order Eulipotyphla; family Erinaceidae; genus Erinaceus; species Erinaceus europaeus. Next base: position 54,658,630 of record NC_080170.1, on the reverse strand, counting down.
TAGGATGGGGAGATAAAGAGACAGACAGACACCTGCAGCCTTGCTTCACCAATCATGAAGCTTTCCTCCTGCAGGTGGGAACCAGGGGCTTGAACCCAGGTCTTTGCACACCGTAATGTGTGTGCTTAATCAGGTGCTCCACCTCCTGGTCCCTTGCCTTTGTTTCTATTGTTGAATTCTGATATAGCTTTTAGGTCACATACAGTTAACAAAGGAAAACAAAGTATGTAGGTGTTCTCCAGGATTTTTTTGTAGACTCAGAGCAGTTGGAATGACAATACGAAGAATGCATACCATTGTTGCAGGCTTGAGAATTTCTCAGCTGTTAATATGAGTGACCAAGTCCAAGTGAAAATGTCCAGACTCAAGCCAGATTTGAAACTACATTAAATAATTAATGTTGCCCCCATAACCAACTGTTATTTATTTTTTTTGACAGCACAATCAGATCAATTCACATCTGAGCTATTGGGGTCCAGCTCAGGAGAAAGAAATGATTTCAATCTTGATAGCCCTTGTGGGGTTGCAGAAGAATCCACTTTGTCTGAAAAAGACAATGACCCAGCGACTTCAGAACAAATAAGCACAGAGAGTGCCACTAACCAAAATATCACCAACCCTGAGCCTCAGTCACAGACAGAAGCCATTGGACCCCTGACTCACGAGGAAACATCAACCAGGGACTCTGCTCTCCAGGACACAGATGACAGTGATGATGATCCAGTCCTGATTCCAGGTGCACGTTATCGGGCAGGTCCTGGTGACAGGTTGGTAAATTTGTAGTTAGCATGAATAATGAAAAGTAGACCTACAGGGTCTTGTTTGGAGCCTCATGGGAGTTCATTTTTGGCAGTTTTTCCCTCTAAGAATCTCAGTCATATAAATAGAATTTTTAAACTGTGAATTACTTTCATATTACCTTCACTGAGCAAACTGCATTAAGAGAAGTGTTGTTATGTAACAATTTGTTTGCAAGTGCAAACTGGTTCCTTGTAGGCCAAGAAGAAGGATTGGTGGGAATGACAGGCATTGTTTACCAATTAGGTTCTAATTTTGCTGTCAGGATGCCCATGAGCATTAATTTTTATTTATTTTTTTTATTTCTTTGTTTGGTGATTAATGGTTTACAGTCAGTAGTAAAATACAGTAGTTTGTACATGCATAACATTTCCCAGTTTTCCATATAATAGTTCAGCACCCACTAGGTCCTCTTCTACCTTCATGTTCCAGGACATGAACCCTCTCCCCCACCCCAGAGTCTTTACTTTGGTATAATACCAATTCCAGTCCAAGTGCTGCTTAATGTTTTTCCTTCTGCAATTTTGTGTTATTATTCTCTTTATTTTCTTTATTTCTTATACTTTTTTGGTTTTTTTTTAATTTATTTATAAAATACAAATATTAAAAAGACCATAGATAGGATAAGAGGGGTACATTTTCACATAATTCCCACCATCAGAAGAACTCTGTATCCCACCCCCTCCCTTGAAAGCTTTCCTGTTCTTTTTTTTTTTTTTTCTTTTTTATTTAAGAAAGGATTAATTAACAAAACCATAAGATAAGGGAGGGAGAGAAAGAGATTCAGAGCATCACACTGGCATATGGGATGCCAGGGATTGAACTCAGGACCTCATGCTTCCAAGTCCTCTGTCTTACTCATTGCACTGGGCCCTTAGCTTATCTTTAATGTCCTGTTTTTCTGGTTTTCTATTGACCTTGGATTAAATCATTTTCTATGATTATTATTAAATTTAGTGACTCTTTAAAATATAAGAAAAATGACACCATATAGTAAATAATGTGAATGCAATAAATAATTGGATCACTGCAAACAAACTCCCATGCCTGAGGCTCGAAGGTCCCAAGTTCAATCCCCCAAAACAGCATAAGCCAGAGCTGAGCAGTGCTCTGATAATAAATAAATAAATAATTGTATTGCTATCATGCTCAAGTACTTTTCCCATTTTTCATTTTATGTGATCATAAGGATAAAGTTTTTTTTGGTTTTTTTTTTTTTTTTTCCTCCAGGGTTATCGCTAGGGCTCAGTGCTTGCTCTATGAATCCTCTGCTCCTGGAGGCCATTTTTCCCCATTTTGTTTTTGTGGTTCTGGTTATTATTGTTATTACAGCTGTTGTTGTTGGATAGGACAGAGAGAAATTGAGAGAGGAGGAAAGACACCTGCAAACCTGCTTCACCACCTGTGAAAGCAGACACCCCCCCCCCCAGGTGGGTAGCCTGGGGCTGAAACCGGGATCCTACCGCCAGTCGTTGTGCCTTGCCCGATGTGTGCTTAGTCTGCTGCGCTGCCACCAGGCCCCCCGGGGTAAAGACAAATCTTATAATGTATAATTGCATTTTATACTTGTTGGAAATCTATTTGTACAGTTAGCACCATCACTTTTCATTGTAAGTCTCTAATCCAGAGACTCAGATTTCACCTTTAAAATCCTATTTCTCAGACCGGGCGGTAGTGCACTGGGGTATGCACACATATAGCAAAGTGCAAGGACTGGTTTAAGGATCCCAGTTTGAACCCCCAGCTCCTCACCTACGGGGGGGGGGGGTCACTTCACAAACAGTGGAGCAGGTCTGCAGGTGTCTGTCTTTCTCTCCCCCTCTGTCTTCCCCTTCACTCTGATTTCTGTCTGTCTTATCCAACAATAACAACAACAAGGGCAACAAAAAATGGAGAAAAATAATAAAATAAACATTAAAAAATTCTACTTATAGGAATAAAGAGCCACTTGGTTTATTTCTGCGTTCAGTAGGCAGCTACTTATAAAAAAAAAAAATCTGGCATTTCTGTCAACTGGAAAATACTATACATAATTGACTTTTTCTTTAAACAGAAGGTGTTATATGGTAATCAAACAGAAAAGGATTCCTGCTCATTAGTCACATGTCCTTATGTCTTACTCTGTTTCATTATCTGTAAAATAGGGTGATAATTGTTTAAAATTGTTTTTAATTGTTTTAATTTTAAGTCAGTCAATCAGAGTAAATGATAGCTTATTGAGCAACTAAGGTATTTTGTGTGGCTACTTGGTGCTAAAAAGCAATTGCAGTAAGAATGGCTCAAGGAATAAAGACTGAAAATCAGCAAAAATCATAAACAGTATAGCTTTCAGCTTAGTGATACTTCCTTCTTCTTTTTTTTTTTAACCAGGAAAGGAAATGTATCTGCCTTTAGTCTGTCTACTTGCAATATTGTTGTTTTTAAAATATGAAAAATTAGGGAGGTAGCTCAGCCTGATAGAGTGCAGAACTTTCATGTTAGAGACCTCATAGGACCAGACCAATCCCAGTACCACCATATACCAGAGCTAAGGAGTACTTTGGTTGCTCTCTCCCTCTTTTCTTTCATATTTTATCTATTTTTTAAATATTTTATCTATTTATTTTCCCTTTTGTTGCCTTTGTTGTATCCAGCGTAGTCTTTAGCCACTTGTTTTTTTATTATCATTATTTTACTTTTTTTTAATTTTTTAACCAGAGCACTTCAGCTCTGGCTTATGGTGGTGCGGGGGATTGAACCTGGGACTTTGGAGCCTCAGGCATGAGAGTCTGTTTGCATAACCATTATGCTATCTACCCTCTGCCCCCTCTTTTCTTTCATTCAAACAAATTTCATAACAAATAAATGAATGAATGTTTATTTATTTATTTTATAAAACAGTATGACCAGAAAGATAGCTTAGCACAGAATAAACTTTAATTCCAGGTACTTGGGAGATTCCAATTTCAATCCCTAGCACCTTCACAATCCAGAGCTAGGCAGTACTCTCGTCAAAAAACAAAGAAACGCAAAATAAAATAAAGCAAGTGATCTCTCTTTATTTGTATTTAAAGACTAATCCAACATTTTCTTTTCTCTGCCACATTAGCCTTTTTCATTATTAATATATATTTTAGACAATAAAGCAACCTGAACGGGAGTCGCTTCACAGGCGGTGAATTAGGTTTGCAGTTGTCTGTCTTTCTCTCCCCCCTGTCTTTACCTCCTCTCGCTTTCTCTATCCTATCCAACAACAACAACAGCAATAACAATAACGATAAACAACAAGAGGGGAAAAAATAGCCTCCAGGAGCAGTGGATTCGTAGTATAAGCAACAAGTCCCAGTGATAACCCTGGACCAAAAAATAAAGTCTCTTGCATAACCATTATGCTGTCTATCCAGCCCCATGCTTTACATTTACTTGTAATGATACATTTTAGGGGTCCTCCTGGGGTTTGGGTATGCTGCAAAACTGACATCCAATATCCTCATTAACCCACGAGACCAAGTGATAAACTAGAAGAGCAGAATATTTTAGAATAAAGATGATCAGATTAAACAGCAACCTGGAACTAACATATTCACCATGCTCAAGTCTTTTTTTTTAAACATTTTATTTATTTATTAATGAGAAACATAGGAGTAAAGAACCAGATGTTACTCTGGTACATGTGCTAGCTGGGGATTGACCTCAGGACCTCATGCTTGAGAGTCCAATGCTTTATCCACTTCACCACTTCCCAGATCACTATGCTCGTCTTTTTTTTTTTTTTTTTAATTATTTCTTTATTGGGGAATTAATGTTTTACATTCAACAGTAAATATAATCGTTTGTACATGCATAACATTCCCGTTTCCCATTTAACAATACAACCCCTACTATGTCATTTATCTTCCTTCATGGACCTGTATTCTCCCCACCCACCCACCCCAGAGTCTTTTACTTGGGTGCAATTGCTCAAGTCTTGAATCCATTTGTACTCTACACACTTCTCAGTCTACTTTTGCTTTCCTACTTTTTTTGGCTATTTTCTTCCATTTTGTTGCCCTAGTTGTTTTTTGTTTGTTTGTTTGTTTTACCTGCTTCATGGCTTGTGAAGCGACCCCCCCTGCAGGTGGGGAGCCAGGGGCTCGAACTGGGATCCTTATGCTGGTCCTTGTGCTTTGCGCCACCTGCACTTAACCTGTTGCACTACCGCCCGGTTCCCATGTTGCCCTAGTTGTTTATCGTTGTTATTATTTTGTTATTGTTGTTGGATAGGACAGAAAGAAATCAATAGAGAAGATAGAAAGGGGGAGAGAGACACTTGCTTCACTGCTTATGAAGCAACTCCCCTACAAGTGGGGAGCTGGGGGCTCAAACCAGGATCCTCATGCCAGTCTTTGTGCTTCATGCCTTGCGTGCTTAACCCGCTGCGCTACCACCCAGCACCCGCTTTCCTACTTTTTAAAAAAGAATTTTATTTATTTTATTTTTGAGAGATGCAGAGCGAGAAAGACACAGAGAAACACCAGAGCACTGCTCAGCTCTGCCATATGGTGGTGCAGGGAATTGAACCTGGGAATTTGGAGCCTCAGGCATAACAGTCTCTTTGCATAGCCATTATGCTATCTACCCCCACCCCGCTTTCCTACTTTAAAAAATAATATATAACTTAATATTCTGTATGCTCAGGTCTTAGTTCATTGCATGTGCTGCTTTGTTTTATTCCATGGGACAAAGTAGTAAGCTTACTGAGGAACAGTAGGAAAACAGAATTCTTACCCTCTTAGAACTTGAAGAGAGAATTTCAGTACAAACAGAAGAACATGGAAAATAACTTTAGTGAATATAAAATTTTAAAATATATGTGTATTCCAGTGATTCCGAAATGTTATCATAACCACATCAATTTTTTCTTTTGCATTTGCATTATCCTTTCTGATTTCTCAAAATTTGGAAATGATGGAAAATCATCTAAATTTATCTAAAATAGTTTATGATTTCTTTTTGGAGCCTCAGGTATGAGAGTCTCTTTGCATAACCATTATGTTATCTACCCTCGCCCTATAATTTCTTCTCTCTCTCTCTCTCTCTTTCTCTCACTTTTACCAGAGCACTGCTCAGCTCTGGCTTATGGGGGTGGGGGACATTGGAGCCTTAGGCAGGAATGAGAGTCTCTTTGCATAACCATTATGCTATCTACACCACTCTAGTTTTTATAATTTCTAACTTCCTTAGCATTATCATGATTAAATCTTAACTATATAAAGAATACTTTTTTAATATTTTGTTGCCTTTCTAAGGGTGCTTCATCCTTGAAACCACTGCCCACACATCTTTTAAATTGGATGAATAGGTATGTTGACTTTATTCTCAAGAAGAAAGGAAATTTGACTTCTGGAGCTCACTGGTTAGAGCACACTCTTTGCCATTCTCAAGGACAGAGGTTTGAGTCTCCAGCCACTTCTTGGGAGCACCATGCAAGGATGAAACTTTACAAGTGGTAGAGCAGTGCTGCAGTACCTCTGCTTTTCCCTGTCTCTCATCTTCTATTTCTTATTGGGTTGTTGGAAAAGTTGTGGTGTATTTTTTGCATAGAAAAATACATCATGACTTTTCAAACTACCCAATAATTATGTAGGCACAAAGCCCCAGCAAAAATCTTAATGGTTAAAAAAGAGAAAGGGAGCAAGAGGAGAAAAGAAGTTCGCTAGCTTTGCATATATATTTTTTTTATTTGACTTTGACTTTGTTTTTTTATTTCATATTTATTTATTTTCCCTTTTGTTGCCCTTACTGTTTTTTATTGTTGCTGTAGTTATTGTTGTTGTTGTTGATGTCGTCATTGTTAGGACAGAGAGAAATGGAGGGAGATGGGGAAGACAGAGGGGGAGAGAAAGATAGACACCTGCAGACTTGCTTCACCGCCTGTGAAGGGACTCCCCAGCAAGTGGGGAGCAGGGGTCAAACCGTGATCGTTACACCGTTCTTTGTGCTTCGTGCCATGTGCACTTAACCTGCTGCGCTACCGCCCAACCCCCTGTTTTGCTTTGTTTTAATGAGAAAGATACTTGAGAGACTAGAGCTGTTTTATGGTGGTGGTTCAGGTGGGGTTTTGGAGCCTCAAGCATGAGAGTCTCTTTGCAAAACCATCCATTATATTATCTCTTCCACTCTTAGAAACATGAAGATAAATACCAGCTTGTAAATTATTATGCAGCTCTTGGGGGTTTCTGTTTCCAAAAGGACAAAGAATTCCAAAGCTCTAGTGGAAACATTCTGCCAATTGGCTCTTAACATCTAAGACCGTGTTTTATACTTTACTATTAAGCCCAGTCAAGTTGTACTCTGTTACTGGAAAGAAATGATCCCAGATTTAAAATGGTGAATGCATAAATTTAAATCTGTGCTTTTAATTTGTATGAGTTACATAGTGGATCTCATAACTTTTTTCCTCCAAATTTTGGGTTTTTTTTTTTTAATTTATTTTTTGAATAGAGACAGCTAGAAATTGAGAGGGAAGGGGGTGATAGAGAGGAAGAGAGACAACTACAGCCCTGCTTTACCACTTGTGAAGCTTTCCCCCTGCAAGTGGGGACTGGGGCTTGAACCTGGGTCCTTGTGCACTATAGTGTGTGTACTTAATCAGCTGCACCACCGCCTGGCTCCCCAAATTTAGTTTTTAAAACAACATCTAGAAAGTTTATAGCCAAGCCAGTTTGGACACATATTTAATAAAAATATCACATAATTACTTGTAATACAAAGCAATGAATCAATATTAAATCACTAATAAAATTTAAAAAACAATAAAAAGTTTTAAAAAGAAAATTAAGACTTTAACTGAATTAATATATTTTAAGTGGAATGTTCTTTTCATTAACTGTAGCTAGTCTTGGTATTAATTTTAACTGGGACTCTGTTGCAGAAGTCAATAGACTTTTTCTTAAACAACCAGGTAGAAATTATTTTAGGGGGTGGGGGTAGATAGCATAATGGCTATGCAAAGAGACTCTCATGCCTGAGGCTCCAAAATTCCTAGTTCAATCCCCGGTACCACCATAAGCCAGAGCTGAGCAGTGCTCTATTGGAAGGAAGGAAGGAAGGAAGGAAGGAAGGAAGGAAGGAAGGAAGGAAGGAAGGAAGGAAGGAAGGAAGGAAGGAAGAAATTATTTTAGGTTGGAGCCTGGCAGTGGCACACCTGTTGAGCACATATAACCATGCACAAGGACTCAGGTTAAAAAGCCCCCACTCGGTCAGTCAGTAGCGCAGTGGGTTAAGAGCATGTGGCTCAAAGCACAAGGATAGGCGTAAGGATCCCGGTTTGAGCCCCCGGCTTCCCACCTTCAGGGGGCTCGATTGACAGCGGTGAAGCGGGTCTACAGGTATCTGTCTTTCTCTTCCCCTCTCTGTCTTCCTCTCCTCTCCATTTCTCTCTGTCCTATCTAACAATGACGATATCAATAACTACAGCAATAAAACAACCAGGGCAACAAAAGGGAATAAATAAATTTTTTTAAAAGGATAAATTGAATTAATTACACTGACTTCCTTCAGAGAGTAGTTGTTTCCTTATACACAGTTGAATGGCATATTCTCATATAATGTTCTAAATCACAAAGGGGAGCAAAATTGTAGATTTAGATATAAAAGTGGTGACTTTTGGGGCCAGAGAGATAATTCACCAGAGAGGGTATACATGCCTTGCCATAAATGCAACTGAGCTTTGAGCCCTAACATAACATAGGAGGTACTATAGTACCAGAGAAAGCTCCAGTGTTGTAGTATCTCTCCTTCTCTCTATCTCTCTGTCTCTCTGTGTGTATATGTATATATATATAAAGAAAAACAGCCCAGAGTGATAGAATTGTGCATTCATGAGCCACTGGTTCTAGAACAACAGCAAAGTGATGACTTTTAGTGTTTTAAACATTTGATTCTTTGAAGTCTCTGAGTGACATTAGTTATTGTGTTCCCTTCACTAGATTTAATGTCAGAGGAACAACAATAGGTGATAGAATAATGAGGTAATTCAGTATATTCCTTTATATTTTACTTTTTTATGAATTTGCCGGGTCCTCTCTTTCCACAGCTAACTGCTTTTCCTGTTAACAGCTAATATCTCTTTGAACTTACTGAATTCAAAATGCAAAGCTTTGTAAAGTAGATGGCTTTTCACAAACTAGACTTACTGCATGCACTGCATGAGGGTAGAAGGAAAGTGACTACTGTGTGCAGACATAACTATTGTCACTTCCAGTGTCATGTGTCAGAGCAAAGAGAATCTGAAACATATGCCTTAAATATTGCTTATTTGGCTTTGAATATTTTGCTGAGGAATGCTAATTGTATATTTTAAATTTGAGTAAAATAACAATTACCTTTTTGTCATTATCTGTAGTCCTTTTTCTTGAGATCAATAACTCAAATGGGTATGAGCCTAATTCTATGCAGAGGTTTAAAGTCCTGACTTTTAATATATATGTATGTGTGTGTAGATAGATAGATAGATAGATAGACAGATAGACAGATATATGATAGACAAATCAAGAGGAAGGGGGATTAGAGAGGAAGAGAGAGAGATACCTGCAGTACTGCTTCACTCATCATGAAGCTTCCCCTCTGTAATTGGGGACCAGGGCTTTGAACTCAGGTAGGTTATTGCACATTGTAATATGTACACTCAACCAGGTGTGCCACTGCTTGTCTCCTGAAGTCCTATCGACAATCAGAAATATAAGGACCATTGGGTAAGATGGGTTCCTTGCTATAAACACTGCCCAGGCTCAAGTCCAGGAGCAACAATAATCCTGAGAGAAGCTCCAGTGCTGTGTTGTCTCTCCTCCTTTGTGTCTCTCTGTCTCTATCTCGGTCTCTCTATATAAAGAATATCAGCCCAGGACTAGTGATATTGTAATGCTCTAGGCCCCAAATCAGAAAGAAAAAAAAAAAATTCTCCATGTTAACAAATAGTGAAAGTGAGCTAGGCAGTGGCACATCAGTAAAGCACACATAGTGTGCAAGGATCTGGATTCAAGCCCCAACTTCCTACTTGCAGGGAGGAAGCTTCATAAGTGATAAAGCAGGTCTGCAGGTGTCTTTCTCCCTCTCTATCTCGGGTTGGGGGGGGAGCCTCCAGGAGCAGTGGATTTGTAGTGTCAAATCTCAGCAGTAACCCTGGAGGCAGAAAAAAAGAAAAAGAGGAAAAGAAAAAAAAATAGTGAAACAAATAAACCAAAAGTATGATATATATGGAAATCATTGATTAAAGCCCTTTCTTAGAGGGATCCTCATGTAAAATACAGTCTCAAAATTCAGGAGGTCAGGTAGTGGCACATCTGGTAGAGAGCACATATTACAATCTTCTATCTCTATCCAAAATAAATAAAAATATATTTTTTTAAATTGTGTTGGGGACCAGGTGGTGGCATACCTGGTTGAGAGCACATGTTACAATGTACAGTGAAGTAGTGCTGCAGGTTATGTCTCTGCTTCTCTTCTTTTCAGTCCTCCTCCTTTCTCCATTTCTCTCTGTTGTTATCAAATAAATAATATAAAAACATGTTTAAAAAATCTTTTTGGGGCCAGAAATAGCTCACTTGGATAGTATGTTGCTTTATCACGTACAAGGCCTAGATTTAAGGACAGCCCCCACTACATTGAAGGAAGTTTCAGCAATGTGTCTCTGTCATTCTCTTGGCCTCTCTACTGCCTGTCTCTATCTAAAAAAGAAATTAATTAATTGTAGTCCGGGAGGTGATAAGGCTTTGGATTCTCAAGCATGAGGTCCTGAGTTCGATCCCCAGCAGCACATGTGCCAGAGTGATGTCTGGTTCTTTCTATCTCCTATTTTTCTCATTAATAAATAAATAAAATATTTTTAAAAGAAATGTATTTATTTATTTATGCCTCCAGGGTTATCACTGAGGCTTAGTGCCTGCACTACGAATCCACTGCTCCTGGAGGCCATTTTTTCCCATTTTTTGTTGCCCTTGTTGTTATTATTGTTGTTGGACAGAGAAGGAGAGGAGAGGAAGACAGGGGGAGAGAAAGACACCTGCAGACACGCTTCACAGCTTGTGAAGCCACCCCTCTGCAGGTGGGGAGCTGGGGACTTGAATCAGGATCCTTGTGCTGGTCCTTGCACTTCACACCATGTACACTTAACTTGCTTTGCTACCGTCCAGCCCCCAATTGTTTTGTTTTTTGAGCTACTGTTTATAGACCATTTGACATTGATATTTATCTGAAGTGATTTTTACAAATTAATTTTCTTAGTTATCACTTTCTGAGTAAATTATAATAAATTAATTTCATAATCTTCAAACCATTTCAGATTTTTATCTTAATTATCTAGTCTTCAATGCCATTTTCTGATTTTTTATTTCATATATGTATGTCAAATTGTTATATCCACCTAGTAAATCCAACTTAATATGTATCCCTAATGCTGCTTTTTATCTTAGTTGACTCTAATATATAGTTGTGCTATCTCTCATTTGGTACTTATGCTATATTCTCTTGCTTGAAGTCTTTCCTTGTCTTCATGCTTTAGGTGTGTCTTGAACAATCTTTTTAGTTTTGTATTTTTTATTTTTTGCCAGCACTGTGCTTAGCTCTGGTTTATGGTGGGCTGGGGAATTGAACCTGGGATTTAGGAGCCTCGGGCATGAGAGTTTCCTTGCATAACCATTATGCTATCTTCCCCATTCCCCTTGGGCACTCTTTTTATCCACTGGTGAATTTAGTCTACTTAAAAGTATTATTACCGTGACTATATTTGAACTTTTCCCCTAATTTTTACTGTTTTCTTCTCACCAAAATTACTTCTGGGGTTTGGTGCTTGCATCACTCCTTGATCCTAGTGGCCTTTTCTTATCCTTTAGATAGGGGAGAGAAACAGAGAGATGGAGAGGGAAAAAGAGACAAACAAAAATACCAAAGCATCACTCCCCCACTTGTGAAGCTTCTCTCCTGCAGGCGCTCCCAAGGAGTGGCCAGGCCTCTAATCTGAGTCTTATGCATGATAATGTGTACAATCTACAGAGCCACCTCTCAGCTCCTACGTTCTGCTTCTTTTTTTTTTTTTAATTTCTTTATTGGAGAATTAATGTTTTACATACAATTTCAACAGTAAATACAATAGTTTGTACATGCATAACATTCCCCAGTTTCCCATTTAACAATACAACCCCCACTATGTCATCTATCATCCTTCATGGACCTGTATTCTCCCCACCCACCCACCCCAGAGTCTTTTACTTTGGAGCGATATGCCAATTACATTTCAGGTTCTACTTGTGTTTTCGTTTCTGATCTTGTTTTTCAACTTCTGCCTGAGAGTGAGATCATCCCATATTCATCCTTCTGTTTCTGACTTATTTCACTTAACATGAATTTTTCAAGGTCTATCCAAGATCGGCTGAAAACGGTGAAGTCACCATTTTTTACAGCTGAGTAGTATTCTATTGTGTATATATACCACAACTTGTTCAGCCACTCATCTGTTGTTGGACACCTGGGTTGCTTCCAGGTTTTGGCTATTACAAATTGTGCTGCCAAGAACATATGTGTACACAGATCTTTTTGGATGGATGTGTTGGGTTCCTTAGAATATATCCCCAGGAGAGGAATTGCAGGGTCATAGGGTAGGTCCATTTCTAGCCTTCTGAGAGTTCTCCAGACTGTTCTCCACAGAGGTTGGACCAATTGACAATCCCACCAGCAGTGTAGGAGGGTTCCTTTGACCCCACACCCTCTCCAGCATTTGCTGCTGTTACCTTTTCTGATGTATGACATTCTCACAGGAGTGAAGTGGTATCTCATTGTTGTCTTTATTTGCATTTCTCTGACAATCAGAGACTTGGAGCATTTTTTCATGTGTTTCTCAGCCTTTTGGATCTCTTCTGTGGTGAATATTCTGTCCATGTCCTCCCCCCATTTTTGGATGGGGTTATTTGTTGTCTTGTTGAGTTTGGCAAGCTCTTTATATATGTTGGTTATTAAACTCTTATCTGATGTATGGCATGTAAAGATCTTCTCCCATTCTGTGAGGGGTCTCTTGGTTTGGGTAGTGGTTTCTTTTGCTGTGAAGAAGCTTTTTAATTTGATGTAGTCCCATAGGTTTATGCTTGCCTTAGTCTTCTTTGTAATTGGATTCGTTTCATTGAAAATGTCTTTAAAATTTATGTGGAAAAGAGTTCTGCCAATATTTTCCTCTAAGTATCTGATAGTTTGTGGTCTAACATCCAAGTCCTTGATCCACTTGGAATTTACTTTTGTATTTGGTGAAATACAGTGATTCAGTTTCATTCTTCTGCATGTTTCAACCCATTGTTTCCAACACCATTTGTTGAAGGGACTCTGCTTTCCCCATTTAATAGTCTGGGCACCTTTGTCAAAGATTACATGTCCATAGGTGTGGGGACTACATTCTGCTTCTAATTATTCTTCTTTACCTTCTTTTTTATTTTACTTATTTATTAATGAGAAAGATAGGAGGGGAGAGAGAGAAAGAACCAGACATCACTTTGGTACATTTGCTGCTGGGGATCGAACTCAGGACCTCATGCTTGAGAGTCCAAAGCCTTATCACTGTGCCACCTCCCAGCCCAGTACAGTAGACTTTTTATACATAGCTATTTGCTGACTTTTTGTTCTTCATGTGTATCATTATTAATTTCCACTTGACCATATTTGCAGAGTGTATAGTATAGTTACTATTTTCAAATATATATATATAAGTATATATATACATATATTCTTTCATTGTTTAAGAAGTATCCTCTAGTAGAATATATAATATACATATATAATATACATATATTCTTTCATTGTTTAAGAAGTATCCTCTAGTAGAATTACTTCAATTAATTTATTCTGAGATCACTCATCACAAACTGTTAGCTAAAAATGAATATTAACCTGATTATATATAGGAGTAGCATCTACAGTTACTTCATGTTTCCTAATTTGTACAGTTGAAACTTATTTTTTTAATTTTTTAAAATTTATTACATAGAGACATGAGATAGCCAGAAATGAAAGGCATGGAAGAGATAGGAAGAGAAACAGATACCTGCAGCCCTGCTTCACCACTTGCAAAGCTTTCCCCTTGCAGGTGGGAATCAGGGCTTTGAACCTGGGTCCTTGAGCACTGTAACATGTACACTCAACCAGGTGTTCAACCGGCCCCCAGTTGAAACTTTTCCTCTTAGGTAATTACTTATGGTATGAGTTAGTGACAGGTTTCCTGATATTGGTTATATAATATATAATACAGATTGATAACATCTAATTTTTTTTAATTTATGAGAAAGGGATCAGGATGTAGAGAGAACCAGACCATCTTAAGTCTTGTGCTGTCAGGGATTGAACTTGACACCACTTGAGAGTTCAGTGTCTTATCTACTACACCACTTTCTGGGTTATAGACTATTCCATTTTAATTGGAGCACTCAATAGACTTCTGAAATTCTGGTTATGCTGACTCAGTAGTCATGGAAGTTACATGGACTTCTTTTGTTTGTGAGAATTCACTGAGTTTATACCTTCCTGTACATGTGGTCTATATCAATATAAAGTTTACATGAAAGAAGACACTTTTTTTTTCTATATTAGAATCATTTGTAAGTCCCTCCAGCAGTGCCTTGCTACCCTGATAGACATAAAAACCCACTTACTTTGATGGACATAACTAGATAGTGATTTGCTTTAAAAGTTTTTTTTTTAATATTTATATACATATGATAGTGAGAAAGGGGGGAGGAAGTGAGAAAGAGAACCATAGTATCTCTCTGGTATACACATTGCTAAGGATCAAACTCAGGACCTCATGCCTTATTTACTGTGCCACTTCCTGGACTGCAAGAGAGCTAACCAGTTTTGTTTCTGTTTTAGATAGCTATAGAGAGGCAGAGAAAGTAAAAGACATGATAACAACCAGAACTTACTTATCTCAGTATGGTGGGGGCCATATTTAAACCTGGGTCACACATACGGCAAAGCAGAAGACACTAACTACCTAAGTGAGCTATGTCACCCATCCAAGAATGGTTTGTTTTATTTTCTCTTTTTAGTGAGACTGATCATATTGTGTATTAGTAATTCATTTCATCCAAATTTCTTACTCATTTATGTCTTTTTTCTTTTCTTGTCATGGTGTTGGCTTTTCTTGTAGGCTTTTTACATGTTTTTGGATTTTTGTTCTATTAGATGTCAAATTAAAATGTTTTAAAGAACAGATTCAGCCTAACAGACTTAATTAGGTAACACCATGTGTTAGGAAAAGCTACTTCTGATAATTATATCAGTCTTAAAAAGAAGCCATTATCCTATAGGCTTCAAGTCTATTACCAGTTCTGGTCTTGGGAAAGTAGCATCTGTCTCAATGTCTTCACTCTTAACACAGCATTCTAAAGAAGTGGTTCTGTTGGAAAATCCTTGTTTTATTACATTTATTGATCTCTTGACCAGTCTATGATTGTTTTACTGGAACATCTTTTAACAAATTCACAGAACTTTAGTTTATATTTTTTATATGTTAGCATAGATCTCTTTAGATTTCTCTGTATAGTTTGCTTTTTAAAATATGAAAAGGAGAAACAGCATTCAGTAGGATTTACTTATTTGTAGTAAATTGCATATTGGATTTTGTCTATATTGTTTTTATAAACTAGCCCTTTAAAAAACCAGTGTGCCGCATGCAATTTCCTTTTTCAACCAGTATCAAATATCTAAGTGATTCTTAACAAGAACATTTTTGTATTAGTAACTCAACTAGTCTAAAGTAGTCTCATTGTTATGTCTGCCTTTTTATGCTTTTGGTTGGGGATGCTTTATTGAGATAATTTAAGTTTAAATATTTTCTAGATCTGCCATATTTTAACATTTCTCATTTTCATGTTTTTTTGTTTTGTTTTGTTTCTTCATTTAATATGTAATTCATAGACGCTCTGCTGTTGCCCGAATTCAGGAGTTCTTCAGGCGGAGAAAAGAAAGGAAAGAGATGGAAGAACTGGATACTTTGAACATTAGAAGGCCGCTAGTGAAGATGGTCTATAAGGGCCATCGAAACTCCAGAACAATGGTACTGCTCATGACACGATGGAGAAATTAGTTTCATAGTACAAATGATTCTCTTCATATATTGCCTGTGTGATTTGACTATAATAGAGTTGTACCTTTGTATTTATTTATTTGCCCAGACATGGTTCCTTTAGTCCTATAAAATATGAAAAGCCTTTTTGGGTAGAGCCTGGACCCCCAGGCATATACAGTTTCACTGCTCTGTGGCTGATATTTTTTCATTCAGAGAAAGATACGTATAGGAAGGGAGAGATATAACAGTACTAGAACTTGCTCCTCGATGCTATGGCATTCCCATGTAGTGCCAGGATTCCAAGCTAGGCCACTTGCATGGCAAGATACATGCCTTCCCGGGCTGAGCTATATCTCTCCAGCCTGGAAGGCCATTATTTCTTACAAAAGCACTACCATACCAAGGAACTGCTTTAGAATCTTGAAATTTTAACTTATATAAGTAACTATCACTTCTTTTTTTTGCCTACCTTTCTAGTAGATTTTTGTAGCTTATACTAACACCCTATTGTTGGTTCCGGAGAAAAAGACTTGAATATCTGAAACGCAGTTATACTCATGCCTAAGTCACAGGTTCAACCTTCAGTATCACTATAAGCTAAGGCTGAGCCATATTCTGTTTTTTTTTTTTTTTTAAGTCTTAAAAAAAATAAGTTAGGGGGGGTCAGTCGGTTGCGCAGTAGGTAAAGTGCACATGGTGTGAAACGCACAGACCAGTGTAAGGATCCCGGTTAGAACCCCCAGCTCCCCACCTACAGGGGCTCGCTTCACAGGTGTTGAAGAAGGTCTGCAGGTGTCTGTCTTTCTCTCCCTTCTCTGTCTTCTCTCTGGATTTCTCTCTGTCCTATCAAACAACAACAGCAATGGCAATAATAACAACAACAACAAGGGCAACAAACTGGGAAAAATGGCCTCCAGGAGCAGTGGATTTGCAGTGCAGGTACTGAGCCCCAGCGATAACCTTGGAAACAAAAAAGAAAAGAAAAAATAAATAAATAAATAAAAAGAAAAAAAATTTTAAATAATAAGTTAGGACTTATTAAAAAAATAAGTTAGTAGTAGTGCACCTAGTTTAGCACACATACTACTGTGCACAAAGACCCAGGTTTAAGCCCCTACTCCCCAACTACAGGGGGGATGCTTCACAAATAATGAAGCAGGTCTGTGGGTGTCTTTTCTCTATCTCCCCCACCTCTCAGTTTCTCTATCCTATCTAATAAAAGAGTAAGGAAGGTAGGATAATTAAAAATGGCCACCAAGAGTGGTGGATTTGTAGTGCTGGCACCAAGCCCCAACAATAACCCTGGTGACAGTAAAAAAAAAAAAAAAAGTTCCAGGTATATTGCAGAATATACTATATTATTTTAATTATAACCTTTCAAGACTTACAAATGAAGATTCATTTTTTTCTCTAGATTTTATTTTTTTTAAGTTTTTTAAATTTTTTAATTTTCTTTATTTATTGGATAGAGACGGTCAGAAATCAAAAGGAAAGGGAGGAATAGAGAGGGTGAGAGACAGAGAGACACCTACAGCACTGCTTCACCACTTGTGAAGCTTTCTCCGTGCAGGTGGGGACTGGAGGTTCGAACATCGGTTCTTGTGCATTTTAACATGTGCTCAACCAGGTGCGCCACCACCCAGCCCCGTGTTTTTAATATTATTTATTATTTAAGAGAATCTTGCAAGATTAATATAGCTGTTGCTCTGCTTCATGAATTATTCATATCTTGAACTACTGAGTTATCCAAAAAGCATCTACAGAATGGTTTTTCATCTTATAGTCTAGGCAAAAAAGTGATTTTTTTGAAGTGGGGAAATAAGTAGCTTTCTATGAATATTGTTGATGTAATGAATTATTATAAAAAGGGAGTAGGGGAGATAGCATAATGGTTATGCAAAAAGACATTCATGCTTGAGAATCCAAAGTCCCAGGTTCAATCCATACCACCACCATAAGCCTGAGCTAGGAGGGGAGAAAAAAAAATTATATATATATTAGCTCAATTGTGAGAATACTTTAACAGTTAGTAAAAGGATTGCTCTTTTTGTTCTTATGGCATAAAGAAAGATATAAAAAGGAACAATTGAAGCACCTCAAACCTGGGTCCTAGTAACATGTGTGCTCAACCAGGTGCACCACTGCCCAGCCACTTCATTGAGTTATTTTTTTTAATATTTTATTTATTCATGAGAAAGATATGAAGAGAGAAAGAACCAGACATCACTCTGGTACATGTGCCGCCAGGGATTGAACTCAGGACCTCATGCTTGAGAGTCTGTGCTTTATCCACTGCGCCACCTCCTGGACCACTGAGTTATTTTTTAATATTTATTTGTTAGTACCAGAAATGAGAGAGCAAGAGAGAAGAGAAAGAGGAGAGAGAGAGAGACAGAGAGACAGAGAGAGAAGAACCAGAGCATCACTCTGGAATATATGATGACAGGGATTGAACTCAAGACTTCATACTCCAAAGTCCAGCACCTTATTCATTGCACTATCTCCCAGTCCACTCCTTTATTTATATTTTAAAATTTATTTATTGGGGACTGTGGAGCCAGCATGTTTATACAAAAAAATTTTCCCAAGACTGAGATTCCAAGGTCCCAGGTTGAGTCTCTGACACCAACATAAATCAGAGCTGAGCAGTACTCTGGTTTAAAAATAAGCAAGCAAACAAGTAAATTACTTACTTATTGGGCAGGTGAGCTGGTTTACACTAGGATGTTTCATGCACACATCCTAGGCTCAAACCTGGTACCTACTGCACTGAGAAGACCTTTTCACTCTCTGCGTCTGTCTTGCTATCTCTGTCTCTTTCTATATATTAAAAAAAAAAAAAGTTAACTTGGAGTGATGAAGCCCCAGCAATGACAAAAATGTTTACTTACTTATTAGGAAGAGAAGCAGATGTTGTCCAGGAGGTGGCGCAGTGGCTAAGGCACTAGACTCTCAATCATGAGGTTGTGAGTTCAATTCCCGGCAGCACATGTACCAGAGTGATGTCTGGTTCTTTCTCTTTTCTCTCTCTTTCCTATCTTTCTCATTAATAAATAAATAAAATCTTTAAAAAAAAAAAAAAAGAGAATCAGAGCATCATTCTTGTGTATACTGTGCTGGAGATCAAACTTGAGACTTCATGTGTGTAATTCCAGCTCTCTACATTACACAACTTCTCAGGCCACTCATTCTTTTATTTAGTAGTCATTAATGTAGTACTTAGCATTTCCCAGGAACTTTCTAAGACACTATAGAAAAGCACTGAGTCTACCTTCTGCACTCCATAATGACCCTGGGTCCATGCTCCCAGTGGGTTAAAGAATAAGAAAGCTATCAGAGGAGGGAATAGGATGCAGAGTTCTGGTGGTGGGAATTGTACCACTCTTATCCTATGGTCTTGTTAGTGTTTACATTTTATAAATAAAAAATTAAAAAGAAAAGAAAAGCACTGAATGGAGAACCCTTTTCCTCATGGGGATCTTGCTATTACTTACTGCTTTATCACGCCTGCTGGTAAACCTGTCTCATGATTTAAGATGCTAGAAGATAAAAATTCTTTTCTGTTCTTTTTTTTTTTTGTAATTTCCTAAGCCTATAAATTTATTTAACTTGAGAACATAATAAATTTTTGACTTGGGGGCTGGGCGATGGGACACCAGGTTAAGCACACATAGTACAAAGCTCAAGGACCAGTGCAAGGATCCTGGCTCCCCACCTGCAGGGGAGTCGTTTCACAAGCGGTGAAGCAGATCTGCAAATATCTCTCTTGCTCTCCCATTTCTCCTCCCCTCTTGATTTCTCTCTGTCCTAGCCAATAAAAAATGAAAAATGGCAGCCAGGAGCAGTGGATTTATAGTGCCAACACTGAGCCCCAGCAATAATCCTGGGGACAATAAGTAAGTAAATAAATCTTTGACTTGAGGATCAGACAGCTTATCGAGTACCTGATGTATCATGTTTACAACCCAAGTTCAAATCTGTCCTCAGGTGGGATGTGCTGTGGCAGTGTGGAGTCTTTTTATTTTATTGGGTAGAGACAGCCATAAATCAAGAGGATAAGGGGAGATGTAGAGAGAAAGAGAGACACCTGCAGCACTACTTCACCACTTGCAAAGCTTCCCCACTGCAGGTAGCGAGCGACCAGGGACTTGAACCTGGGTCCTTGCGCATTGTAGTGTATGCTCAAACCAGCTGCACCACCACCCAGCCCCTTTGTGTGTCTCTGTATGGGGGGCGGGGAGGCCTTGAGCAGTGGAATCACACATGTGTAAGGTATAAGACTCCTATTCCACCACTAAAAGAAAAAATTATTTGATTTGATGCCATCAAGTCAATCATCTGGATAGTGAACTTGTTTGGTTTTTTTTTTAAATATTTTATTTATTTATTAATGAGAGGGATAGGAGAAGAGAAAGAACCAGATATCACTCCAGTATATGTGCTGCCGGGGATTGAATTCAGGACCTCATACTTGAGAGTCCAATACTTTATCCACTGCGCCGCCTCCCAGACCACAAGTGAACTTGTTTTGTCACATGCACAACCCAGGTTTGAGCCTGGCATTCCTACATAACAAAAAACTTCAGTATTATGGTATCTTACCCTTTCTGCCTCTGTCTCCCTGTTTTTGTCTCTCTGAAAAAGTCAGCTCAAGTAGAAAAGCCCCAGTGAGGACTAAACAAAACAAACTTTAATTTGTATTTCCTTATACTTTCCCTCTTCTAACCTTTAGATAAAAGAAGCCAATTTCTGGGGTGCTAACTTTGTAATGAGTGGCTCTGATTGTGGTCACATCTTCATCTGGGATCGTCATACTGCGGAGCATTTGATGCTTCTGGAAGCTGATAATCATGTGGTCAACTGCCTACAACCACATCCCTTTGACCCAAGTAAGGTGATCTTTTCTAAGACCAGGACTAGTTGTCAATTAAAAACCCAGGGAGGAGGCGGGTGGTAGCGCAGTGGGTTAAGCGCAAGTGGTGCGAAGCGCAAGGACTGGAGTAAGGATCCCGGTTCAAGCCCCTGGCTCCCCACCTGCAGGGGAGTCGCTTCACAGGTGGTGAAGCAGGTCTGTAGGTGTCTGTCTTTCTCTCCCCATCTCTATCTTCCCCTCCTCCATTTCTCTACTATCTAACAACTACATCAATAACAACAACAATAATAACTACAGTAACAATAAAAAAACAAGGGCAACAAAAGGGAAAATAAATAAACATTAAAAATAAATAAATAAATAAAAATAACCCAGGAGCCAGTCGTTGCACCTGGCTAAGCACACAAAGGTTATCCCCATTCCCCCGCAAGTGCTTCACTGCTAGTGAAGCAGTGCTGCAAGTATCTCTCTCTCTCCTGGTCTATCTCCCCTCCCCCCCATTTCTCTCTGTCCTATCAAATAAAGGAGAAAAATAAATGGCCATGAGGAATGCTGGATTCATTGTGCAGGCACCAAGCCCCAGCAATAACATTGGTGGCAATAAATATATATATATATATCAGTTTGTCCTTACTGATAACCCTTGAGTCAGCTACAGCTCTCCTAGGTTTTCAAATAAAGCACTTTTGGGAAGATAGGGTAGAGTGTATGCTTCCATTATTTGTTCTTTTCTTAGTTTTAAGAGTTGACTGAATTTTTTTGCTGCTTATACAAATTGAACCTATGAGTTTGTAATCTTCACATCTAAATTAATTATGAGTTGTTACCTTCCATTTGAAATTGCAAATGTTTCTCAGAAAAGAACACAATGAGTGAGAAAGAAATTTCAGTGATTTCATGGTAGTCTTAAAACTACGTCTTGGGCAGTCAGGCGGTGGAACAGTGGATTAAGCGCACATAGCATGAAATGCAGGGACCGGCGTAAGGATCCCAGTTTGAGCCCCCGGCTTCCCGCCTCTTGGGGGAGCGGTTCGCTTCACAATCGGTGAAGCATGTGTGCTGGTGTCTCTTTCTCTCCTTTCTGTCCTCCCCTCCTCTCTCGACTTCTCTCTGTCCTATCCAACAACAATGACATCAATAACAACAATAATAATAACCACAGCAATGATAAAAACAAGGGCAACAAAAGGGAAAAAAGCTGTCTTAAGATAACTAGGAAATTTTCAGTATTACATACTCAATTTAACAAATGTGTCAAAGTAATTTCTATCTCTTCTCAATTTTGATGCACATATGTATATACGCACAGATTAAATTACTGACATTGTTTCTAAGTTTTACATTGATATGTACATTTTCTTTCTAGTTCTAGCCTCATCTGGAATAGATTATGACATAAAGATCTGGTCACCACTAGAGGAGTCAAGGATTTTTAATCGAAAACTTGCTGATGAAGTAAGAATTTCTTTTATAAGTCATATTTCATTGTGTTCCTGAAATGCTTCTTTAAAAGAATAAAGACCACAACGACCCTGAATCCAGACTCCCAGAGAGATAGAGAATGGGAAGGCTATCAGGGGAGGGGGTGGGATGTGGAGACCGGGTTATGGGAATTGTGCGGAATTGTACCCCTCTTATTCTATGGTTTTGTTAATGTCTCCTTTCTTAAATAAATAAATATTAAATTTCAAAAAAAAAGAATAAAGAAGGGAAGGAATAGATAGCATAATGGTTATATAAAGAGACTCATGCCTGAGGTTCCAAAGTCCCAGGTTCAATCCCCTACACCCCCGTAAACCAGAGATGAGCACTGTTCTGGTAAATAAAAGTAAATAAATAAATAGAAAAAAGCAACTTACTATTTGAAGGTAACAAAACAAGTTATTGTAATTTAAGTCAAGCTTTAAGAAAGATAAAGAATTCAAATGGAGGCGAGGTGGTGGTAAGTGCACACATTACAGTGTGCAAGGACCCAGGTTCAAGACCCTGGTCCCAACCCGCAGGGTGGAAGCTTCACAATTGGTGAAGCAGCGTTGCAGGTGTCTATCTGTCTACGCTTATCCTCTCAATTTCTCTGTCACTATCTAATAAATAATAAATACAGTAAATATTTTTCAAAAGGATTAAGATTAAAACATGCATATAGCTATAAATTAAGTGGTCCGGGACGTGGTGCAGTGGATAAAGCATGGGACTCTCAAGCGTGAGGTCCCAAGTTCAGTCCCTGGCAGCACATGTACCAGAGTGATATCTGATTCTTTCTCTCCACCTATCTTCTTCATGAATAAATAAATAAAATCTCAAAAAAAAGGGAAACATTTTGCTAATTTGAATATTGACTGTCATTAATACTAAAGTATATTTTAATTTAAGGAAAAACAGATTTTAGGGGCCAGGTGTTGGCACACCTAGTTAAGCTCACACATTAATTACCATACACAGGGATATAGGTTTGAGATCCTGCTTCCTGACTGCAGAGAGTCTCTCTTTTTTTTAATATTTTTATTTTTATTTATTTTTTTTTTATTAAAGAAAGGATTAATTAACAAAACCATAGGGTAGGAGGGGTACAACTCCACACAATTCCTGCAATATTTTTATTTATTATTAACAGAAATTGAGATGGGAGGGGAGATAGAAAGGGAGATAGACACCTGCAGCCCTGCTTCACCACTCATGAAGCTTTCCCCCTGCAGGTAGGGTCCAGGGGTTCGAACCTGGGTTCTTGTGCACTGTGATATGAACACAAGTGGTGAAGCAGTGCTGCAGGTGTCTCTCTGTCTCTCTCCCTTTCTATCACCCCCTTCCCTTTCAATTTCTGACTGTCTCTATCCAACAGGTAAAGATTAAAAAAAAAAATGGTAGTCTAGTATCACTTGGGTCTGAATTCTCAGTCATGCTCAGGCCAGCAGACAGACCTCTGGTCCTGGTCCTCCCAGAAAAACATAATGGCAATGGCAACACAGAACATTACTCATAATGATAGATTAAGATAATAGCTAGAAGGGAACCCAAAATTCAAGAGTTGTATAAATTAATGGTCCTAAGAATACTCACCAAAATAAAAATTTCTATATAAGAAAACTTAGTCAAAGAATAATTGTAGCAGAAATCAGAGAGATGGGCGGAGGGTAGATAGCATAATGGTTATGCAAATAGTCTCTCATGCCTGAGGCTCCAAAGTCCCAGGTTCAATCCCCCGCACCACCATAAGCCAGAGCTGAACAGTGCTCTGGTTAAAAAAAATTTATATATATATATATATTTTTTTTTAAATATTTTATATATATATCAGAGAGATAAAGAATATAGTAACAATTAAATACAATAGAAGTGAACACATGCAGAATGGCAGAAGTCAAAAGTCAAAAACAGTAAACAGGAAGATAAAATAGAAGAAGTCAGGGAGTCTGGGTGGTAGCGCAGCGGGTAAAGAGCACATGGCGCAAAGTGCAAGGACCTGCAGAAGGATCCCGGTTCAAGCCCCTGGCTCCCCACCTGCAGGGGTGTCCCTTCACAGGCAGTGAAGCAGGTCTGCAGGTGTCTGTCTTTCTCTCCCCCTCTCTGTCTTCCTCTCCTCACTCCATTTCTCTCTGTCCTATCCAACAACAATAATAACTATAACAATAAAACAAAGGCAACAAAAAGGAATAAATAAAGTTTTAAAAATTAGAGGAAGTCATCTCCTCCCTCCAAAAATAACCAGCAAAACAACAACTAATGAAGAAAATTTAATAGAACTGTGAGAACAACATTAACAGGAACAACATTCTCACCATAGAATGTAAGAAGGAAAAAAAGATTCAATTCAGAAGCAATAAATGTCACAGATAAACTAAAAAAAAAAAAAAAAGAAAAAAAGAAAAAATGAGAGAGGGGCAGGGGTAGATAGCATAATGGTTATGCAAAGAGAATCTCCCAGGTTCAATCCCCTGCACCACCATAAGCCAGTGCTGAGCAGTGCTCTGGTTTAAAAAAAAAAAAAAAGGAAGAAATAAGGGGACTCGGTGGTGTACCCAGTTGAACACATACTACCATGCATAAGAACCCGGGTTCAAACCTGTGGTCCCCACCTGCAGGGGGAAGCTTCATGAGTGGTGAAATAGAGCTTCAAGTCTCTCTCTCATTACCTCTCTTATCTTCCTCTCTCCTCTCAACTTCTGTTCTATCAACAGGAAAAAAATGGCCACCATGAACTGTTGTGGATTTGTTCTGTAGGCAACGGGCCCCAGTGATCAACCTGGTGGCAATAAAAAGAAATTATATAGCGCAGCGGGTTAAGCGCATATGGCGCAAAGCACAAGGACTGGTTAGAATCCCAGTTCAAGCCCCTGACTCCCCACCTGTAGGCAGTGAAGCAGTTTGCAGGTGTCTGTCTGTCTCTCTTCCTCTCTATCTTCCCCTTCTCTCTCAATTTCTCTCTGTCTCTATCCAATAACAACAACAAAAAAAGAAAGAAATTATAAAAAAAGAGAGAAAGGAATCAAATTCCTAAGTCCAAACTTAATCTCATCAAGGCACATAAATAAAATGGCACTGATCAAAAATAGAGACGTATGTAGAAAAAATAGAGAAGAATGTAGAGAAGGGCCAGGCAGTGATATACGTGGTTAAGCATACATAGCACTATGTGCAAGGACCAAATGAAGTCCTTGGTCTCAGACTGCAGTTACTACAGTCCAAGAAGCGACACAGTGGGTAAAGTGTTGGACTCTCCATCGTGGAATCCTGAGTTCAGTCCCTGGCAACAGATATACCAGAGTGATGTCTGGTTCTCTTCCTGCTCCTCCTCCTCCTACCCTTTTCATTAATAAATAAATAGAATCTTAAATTCTTTTTTTAAAAAATATTTATTCCCATTTTTTGTTACCCTTTTAAAAAATTTTTTTTTATTGCTGTAGTCGTTGATGTCGTTGTTGTTGGATAGGGCAGAGAGAAATGGAGAGAGGGGGAGAGAAAGACAGACACCTGCAGACCTGCTTCACCGCTTGTGAAGCAACTCCCCTGCAGATGGGGAGCCAGAGGCTTGAACTGGGATCCTTTCGCCAGTCCTTGCACTTTGCACCACGTGCATTTAACCCGTTGTGCTACCACCTGACTCCCAGAATCTTAAATTCTTCAAAAAGAAGAACTGAGGTTATCAAGGGTCCAGCAGACTTTGGCTGTTGGTGCTTTGATAGGAGACAAAGTGGTGTAACACATTTTGAAGATTGAAGTTGTCTTCTAAAACATTTAGTCTTGTTACCCAAAGTTACCTCAAAAACAAAAGTTTTTTTTTTTTTTTTTTTTTAAATGTTGAGTGGTCTGGGAGGTGGATCAGTGGATAAAGCATTAGACTATTTAAAGAGTGAAGTTCTGCTAGAACTTGCTAGGTTTTTTTTTTTTTTTTTACTTTTTTCTTAATCTTCCAGGAAAAAGTACAGTTCCTCTAATCTTTGACATGGCTATTAAACTTGCCTTCTAGGTTATAACTCGAAATGAGCTCATGTTAGAGGAGACAAGAAACACCATCACTGTTCCAGCCTCCTTCATGTTGAGGATGCTGGCATCATTGAATCACATCCGAGCTGGTGAGAACTGTCTCAGTCTCTTTAAAATTGTCATTACAGGGGGCTGGGTGGTGGCTCACCTAGGACCTGGGTCCTAGGTAGAGAGCATATATTACAGTGTTCAAGGACCCAGGTTTACACTCCAGGTCTCTACCTGCAGGGGGGAAGCTTCATGAGTGATGAAGTAATGCTGCAGGTTTCTCTCCCACCCTCTCCCCTCTCAATTTCTATCCAAAATAAAATTTAAAAAATTACCATTATATACGAAAAAAATGTATTATTACTGAAGGTAAGCTTGAAAGGGACTTAATACAATTCCCTCAAATCACAAAATGAAAGCAGCTGAGCTGGTTCTATGAACTCTTCATCTTGAACAATAACTTCTTTCCTTGTGAACCTAATTTATTGAAGTGTCCAAATGAAAACAGAGTCACCTGAAAATTTCATTGAGCTGTGCTTTTCTCCTCAGAATGAAGAAATCATACCATAAACTATAAGCTATGTCAAGTAGTTTAATAGCAGATTGGGTTGATATCATCCAGACAAAAATGAATTTTTTAAAAATGAATATAACATGCTGCAAAAGTTAAAATAGCTATTCCAGTATGTGTGTGTGTGTATATACACTTTTTAAAAATTTTTTAGAGACAACCAGAAGTTGAGAGGAAGGGGGAGACAGAGAGACATGGAGACAGAGAGACACCTGCAGCACTGCTTCACCACTTGTGAAGCTTTCCCCCTGCAGGTGGCAACCTGGGGCTTGAACCCAGGTTCTTGCACACTGTAACATGTGCACCCAACCAGGTGTGCCACCACTCAGCCCCACACTTTTTTTTTTAATTAGGTGACAAGCTGTGAGATTCATTGCCACAGATATACACTCTGCACTATGTATTACAACTAATAGTCAGGGAGTTGAATCACCTATGTTTATGACAATAGAAAAGATCTAGAGGGACCAAGTGGTGGCACACCTGGTTAGTGCACATATTACAGCATACGAAGACCCAGGTTCAAGCCCCTCATCCCCACCTGCAGGGGGAAAGCTTCACAAGTGGTGAAGCAGGGCTGCAGGTGTGTCTCTCTCCTCTATCTCCCTCTCCCCTCTCAATTTCCCTCTGTCTCTAATAAATAAAATAAATTTAAAAAAAAACTTTTCACTGATTTCCAAAAATTCGTGTTATTATCTATCATTGAATAATCACTACCATCACCATTTATAGCAGGAATGGGAACTGTCCAGCCCACAGGCCATATAAAACTCACAAAATAATTTGGTCTGACTTTGCTAATACTGCCAAAGTAGTACTTCAAATTCAGTATATCTAGGAGCTTTTTTTCATAGCAACATTAAGTGCTATTTTTAAGTTGTTTATTTTGGGGGCCAGGCGGTAGCACACCTGGTTAAGTGCACACATTACAGTGTACAAGGACCCAGGGTCAAACCCCTGGTCCCTTCCTGCTGGGGAAAGCTTCATGAGTAGTAAAGCATGGCTTCAGTTGTCTCTATGCCTCTTTGCCTCTCTATCTTCCCTTCCCTTCTCAATTTCTCTGTCTCTATCCAATAGTAAAAAAATACATGCTTTAAAAAATATTTTTTAAAATGTTTTTTTATGGCCCTCAAATAATGTTATATCTAAATTACCTGTGGCAGAAAAGTACTCCATCCCTGATTTATAGAATATTTACAGGGCATCAAGCAATATATTTATTTCAGTGCTCTCCTTATTTAGCTCCCACTTTTTTTTTTTTTTTTTTTTTTAACCAGAGCACTGTTCAGCTCTGGCTTATGATGGTGTGGGGGATTGAACCTGAGACTTTGGAGCCTCGGGCATGAGTGTCTGTTTGCATAACCATTATGCTATCTACACTCCACCCCTAGCTCCAACTCTTTACAACATAGTTGATTTGAAATAACTTACCCAAGTTACACAACTGATAGATACAGCATAAAGTCTGAATTTAAGAGCTTGTTTGGAGCTTCTCGCAGGGGACCACAGCTACTCATACACCCTCAACCAAAGATCAGTCCGTCTCTGTTCGGGGAAGGCCGTTGTCCTCTTCAGCTGAGCACGCAGCTTCGGGAGGGACGTACATGGAGCAGTGAGGGAGGAAGGGGACACCCGCCTAGCCAGCCAAATCAGCAGAATCAACCCTAGTGATCAATAGGGTGACAGGTGTTGCAGCCAGATCACCCTCACATCCAAGAATTTGAAATGAACTTCCCAAGCCCTTAACTCTCTTTGGCTGAGATACATGGTATACTTTCACTCATGGGAGTACATTCAGTTCTTGAAAATAAGGAGCAGGTGGTAACCTGTTTTTACATTGTGATATATTAAATTATATGCATCTCAATTTATTGCAAACAGAAGACATGGAAACCTATTTGCAATTGTAATGCTATAAGTATTTGCTTTTGAGGATCCTCTGTGTTTTCCAGACCGGCTGGAAGGTGACAGATCAGAAGGCTCTGGTCAGGAGAATGAAAATGAAGATGAGGAATAGCTGCCTCTCCCTGGCAAGCACTTAAATGTTCTGAAATTTGTACAAAACATTTATTATATTTTTTTTCCTTTACAGAGCTTTAGTGTAATTTTAAGCTTATGGTTTTTGAAGTTTTGCCCCTCTGGGGGGATAATAACATTGGTTTGGAATGACTGTGCATGAATTTGGGAGAGTTTGTAAAACAAAACAAGCAAAATGTTTAAAAATTTTGCCATGTTTGAGGAGTGCTCAAAGACGTAACATAAAATTTTACCCTGCCTTGTACTGTGGGGACCTGGATCCGCTCATTATAATGGAAATGCTGGTTCGGATAGATTTCAATACTTGCCATTTGCATGTTAATTGCTTTCTAATTAAAGAAGTTGGTTGTTTTAAGATATCTGGAGTTTGACTTTTCACTTATACCTTGCTAATCTGATCCAAAGTTTCCATTTTTCTGAGAGACTGTCTTTTCTCTAGTCATGCCTAGATTTAATAGCAGTTTTACTTCGATGGGATAGAAGCAAATAGATCTTTTTTCATTATCTCCTTCTACAGTATTTTATCTTCATCTCCAGTCATTGTGTCTGATGATTGGTCACACCTCATTCCCCAAATAAAGAAGTTAGGCTTCCAGCAGAAAACAGAGTGTCACAGAGTTTACATCAACACAAGCAAGCATGAGAACTTTGATCTCCCACTTCTGGGTTTCAGCTGAAGTTGCTGACAGTCCAGGCTTCTAAGTCCTGGTCTTTCTTAATCCTGAGGTCCAGCTCCATTCAGATTGATCTGCCCACACCCATACTTACAGGTTGATACCAAAAGCTGCTCCAGCAGGGCATGACTGGTTTCCCATGTATAGCCAAGCAATGCACCCCTCACCCAGAGACCACTAAGTCATTCCACCCCATGAAATGCTGCCAGCCCAGGAACACCTGCTGCTGAAAGATGACAGGTAAGGTGGCTGGGAATGCTGGGTTGTGCCTCAGCATCCTGCTTACCCAGGAAAGGCAGCGATCAGAGGGAAAGGAAATTCCAGCAAACGGTGACTACAAGATTCTTGCCAATATAGTCATAGAACTGCTCAGACCATCTGGTTTCTTGGGTTGTTTCCTCATCTTTTAACCCAGGATGATTACATTTCACCACCACATCCCAGGGGCAGTGTCTTAATGGCTCACAACAGTGGAAGGGCATCACAGGACAACCCAACACTATGCACATAAGTCAGTTCCCTCCACTAAGTGGCAGGGACATACTCAAGTGGCACTGGAAATTGTCAGGACAGAGATCCTGTGGGGTGAGGTTAGCAGCAAGGAGTACTGCTTTAGCAGGAGAAACAATAGAAGATAGTGAAAATGGTAGTCAGCCACTAAAGTACAGAACGTTGATAGGGATAGAGGTTGTATGGGAACTTTGACCTTTCTGCTCATTTTTGCTAAGAACCTAAAACTTAGATGACATGAACTTTGAAATGGTATTTGGCAGAGGAGTAAGGGTCCCTCTAGCAGTCTTAGCTGAGTGAGAGGAACTGTCTGGTCAACCTGTCAGGTGGCCAGCAAGGAGTAGATAAAGCCTGACTACTTTCAGGAATGTATGAAAAGGTGGGGGCAGAACTCACTTCCCTACTTGGAACAAGAAACATGACTACAGTGGCAGCACTGAGGGGTGAGATGAAGTGGGTATTGTGCCCTAAGGTGGTTCTGAGCCTGACAACCTGACGCTTGGCTCTGATTAGTTGTGGATGGACATTTATTTATAGCATTGCTGTTCTTCAAATCCTTGGGTTAAGAGTGTTCTGTACTTCTTGGTTTTGCAGAGAAATCACTTAGCAACACCCAAGCATCTCACTATCTTGAGAGAATTGAATGTCTGGATGGATATACAGGTGACTGTGATAAAGACATTTTGCCCCACCCTACCCCATTCTGCAACAGTCTGTCACTTCCTGCTCAGATATCACTAGGAAGGAGTTGGAAAGAAAGATGTAGCTACAGAAAGCCTTGGGTAGAGGTGACATCCCCAAAAAGTCCACAAGTCCAGTACAAATTCAATCTCCACTGCTATACACATACAAAACATTTAATCAGATAAACAGAACTCTTCTAAATATACTTGTATGCACTTATAAATATTGAGTTACAATGGTCCTAAACATTTTCTTTTTAAAAAATCCAAGCACACCCAGTGAAATGCATTTCAGGTTGGAGGTTATTTCTTTACCACTTCTGCATCCAGAGGCCCATGGTCAGAACCCTGTGTAGGATTGTGCTTCCACCACACCTCCACCCCACCTGATCCTTTCTAGGCAGCCACTTCCCATGTGCCGCAGTGTGTGGTGCACCTGAAAGGGCTAGGGCTATGACCTGTGAACCTTGAAAATGGTGGGAGGAGGAAAGACAGCCCCCTTCCCTCTCTAGCCCTCAGACACTAAAGGAAGTGCTTCCTTAGGGAGATGCATTCATCTTTGTGCTATGTCCTCCTAACAGTAACCACTGTGCTTCTGGGAAACTTGAGCTGAGTTGAGTCTGTGCTTTGTTTTTCCCAGTGAATCTAATGGGTTTGGCATAGATGGTCCTAGCCCCCAAGCCTCCTCCTATTTAGTAACGTGGCTTGTAACTGTAAAGTTGGCTTCTCCCTCACAGCCCAGAACTGGCTCTACTCAGAGGCCATGGATAGTTTCTTTCACTTGTCTCGCTGGATCCTGGGTGCCATCCCCTGCCCTTCTTATAACTATACAACATGTGGTCCAAACAGTGCAACCCTGTGCTTTACCTCCCTTTTCTGAACTACCCACACTCTTTTTTCCCCTTGCAAGGGACTTACTTGAAAGCTTAGATTGAATTCAGGAGCTGTCACTCTGTTTCCAAGAGAGCACTATCTTGGCTGCCCAGGCACGTACCAGGGAATACATCCTTCCAGCTGTAAAGGTGAAATGGCTATGGCTGCCCAATCAGGTTCCTGGGCAGTGTCTTCAATAGCAGGAAAAGAGATGCTGTTTTCTGTTCCTTAAGGCCTTGAGTTCTGATGCTAACAGCCTTTCCTCTCCATCTTCATTTTCCTCTTTCCTGTCTGTCCTGCCCTACACTCCTGTTTCAAGAGCCCTTGCACCCAATATGATCACTCTGGCAACACCGTCCACATCTTCCTGCCCAGGCAGGAAGGGAGATGCTGGATTCCTGCTTAGCAGTGCTGGAACATGAGGACTACCCCCACCAGTGATGCTGAGAAGAAGCAGTGTGCTAGTAGTGCTAGACATGCAAACTTGGTTCTAACTGCAAATGTCCTCCATACTAGGCACAAGCTCTCACTTCCCAGAATCTCTCTCCCTGACTGAAAACAGTCAACTCCTCCAGAGCCCCCAGTTCTCAAGTTATCACCTGTAGGCTGTGTGTTGGCATCAGTATCCTTGGGCCCGTAGATTGGGGTGCAGTCACTTCTGTGTCATTGCACAGAGCTGTATGATCATTGAATCTGGTAGACGGACACAGGGAATGGAAGAACAGATCTCTAGAGTAGCTGACAGGAAATCCCAGCAGCTGCCAACAAGTCTGGATCAGATGTGGGGACATGGGTTGCTCCTGGGGCCCAGGCTCCAGACTCCCCAAAAGTGTTCTAGCCCAGGGGTAAAGGTCCTGCCCTGCCCCCTAGTGCCTTCTCAAATCACAGCACCAAGAATAGGCCTTCACACACAACCATGTACACAAGCCTTTCTCTTCCATCTCCAGGATACTAATTCCAAGACATTAACATCAGAGTTGCACATGATCTTGGTGACCACTTGACCCAACTTCCTTATGCCATTTCCTGGGTGTCCCAAAGAGTGACAGATGTCCCACTTGACACAGTGAAGGTTGAAGGCCCTGACTCTGGGCCACTCTACCAGGAGTTGGGCCACAGCCCCACTGCTGATACGGACTTGTCCCTGTTCCCTGCAGACAAGAGGTCAGCAGTGCCCACAATTAGTCACATATCAGACTCCCTGTAGTAAAGGGGTTCCCCCACACAACTGTGCAGCTACCCTATCCAGGAAAGACCCTGGTGACCTCACAGAGGGACTTCCATTCTGAAAAGGATGCATTTCCTGTCTTTGTAGTGGTTTCTTTCTCAGTAGGGAGGTGGGAGGGGGCCAGCCCCAGCACAACGCCCCCCCCCTCCACCCCCAAGGCAGATCACTGCCTGCATTGCTCTGGCTCTGCCCCTACCCCTGCTCTCTTTCCCTGGGACATGTGGTGCTGACGACATCCCAATGGTCTGTGCTCTTACACGTGGCTCAAAGTACCAACAAGGGGCTCTCTCCCACAGCCTCAGAACCCTAAGTGTGGACCACAGGACCAGGTGGTGAAGAAGAGACACCCCATAGTGGTCTCCTTCTAAGTTGGGTCCAGTTCCTGCTTTCCCACCTTCCCCAGCTGAGCAGGTCCTTCTCTCTGTACTTCAGACACTCCATCCATCCCTGGCCTGAACCAGCCGCACTGAATCAGTCATTCTGGCAGCCATCCGGAGGCCCCACCCAGGCTTCCCTCTAAGGACACCTGCTTCATATCTGCTGCAACTATGATGGCCCTTCCGCAATGCTCTGCAACCTCTGGGCTGGTGTCCTGCTGCCTCGACGGCCCCCGGCACCCAGGCCCAACCGAGCCAATGAGCCCCCGGGCCAGGCCTCCTCCCCAAACAGCTTGAGTTTGGCCTCTGTCTCAATGGCCTTGGCCAGGCTGGCTGCATAACTGTCCAGGGATGTGTGCACCTCAGCCTTCACCTGCAGGATGGAGTTCCTGGCAGCATCTGGGGGAGAAAACAGGAGTTGGTGGGGGGCTTCACTGGTGACCATCAGGGGCAAGCCAATGGTCACCCCTCTGTATAGCGAGGGAGGGGTCTGAGTTAGAATACCAGGTTGAAACCCTTGACTCCTCACTTTCCACCTGGGAAACCTGCTATCAATCTAGTCCCTTCTCCCAGTTGTCAGAGACCAGGACACTTTCTAAAATGCTCAGCCAGGGCCAGGCCCTTGGGAAAGGCTGACAGAAGGCTTCTAGTAATGATGTTCCAGTTGTACCTCTTCCAAAGACATCCCAACCCATAAGCTCCCTGGAGCTGTGTGATGGCTACATCTATAGCTAGAAACTTCCAGGACTCTGACTGCTCTGCTTCCTCCCACCCAGCATCCTCCCAATACCCAAACATTCTCACTCAAGACTCCCCCAGTGCCAGGGGAAGTCAAAAGAGGGTCAGGCAGATGTCCCCAGTCTTCCACCCACAGGTCTGTTGTCATGAACTCAATGCTTTTCCTCTAGTCATTTGGATGGAATAGCCTATCCCTACCCCCTACATTTTCTAAGAAGTAGGTCACTTACTCTAGTCCTTCTCCACAAGAAATGAAAGCAGGGGGTTCCTGCCCTACGGTTTTGGGGAGGATAGGTGATATGGCCCCAGGGGTGCCTTTAGGTGTCCCCTACAAAGGAAACCTGAAGGTTGTGGATTGGGCAGGCTGTGGGGTTTTATCTCTTCTCATGGGGACAAAACCTAAGTCCTATGTCACTGTCAGAGACCATCCATTATCTGCCCTCAGCTCCAGAGCCGCTCCACCCATCACAGAGGTGGGATTCAGAGGGAATGAGGGCCCAGGTGGGGACTCAGTCACTGGACCAACCTTTGATTTGTTCCACTTCATCCTCAAAAGTCACCGAGCTCCTTCTCTTAGGGGGGCAAGTGCAGTGGGGGAGCGGATTGTCATCCGATGAGAAGTCTTCCAGCAGCATCATATCTGTTCCTGAGTCAGGGCAACTGTGGTGTGCATCCCAAAAAGCTGCAAGTGCCTGCCACCCCATCTCCCCGTCCCCCACTTGTTCAGTCACCATGATGCCACTCACACTGCCTGCACCACGTGGGCCCAGGAATATGGCAAGGGTGGGGAAGCACAGGGGAGGCTCACCTGAGTCCTGCGAGCAGCTGAAGCCAGTATCCCCAGTGCTGCTGCCGTTTCCCAGGGGCTGTCCCCCTGCCATGAGTGCCGTGAGGTGCGGGGACAGGCCCAGGTCTGCAAGGCAAGGTGGGTACTGACCATAAGGCTGGGAAGGCCTCTGCCCTGAATGGACCCTGTTACTTGGCCATCCCTGTTCTGTGCTCCTATCCCTTCTCTCTCTTACCCTGTTCCAGTCCCAGAGAGTGACCCTGTGACAGGGAAAGGCTCAGAAATGTTGGACCCACAATAGTTTGGGTTGGGAGAGTGAGGTGACCGTGAGGAGAGGACCCTCTGATAACAGGAGGGGGAATGAGCACCAAGCTTGCTTCCTGAAACTCTGAGACCAAAGGGGGATTCAGAGATAAACCCCAGGTTGGGAGCATGTATAGAAGACAGTAGTAGAGGGGAGTTGGGCAGTGGGTTAAGCACAGGTGGCGCCAAGTGCAAGGGCCGGCAGTTAAGGATCCCGGTTCGAGCCCCCAGCTCCCCACCTGCAGGGGAGTCGCTTCACAAGTGGTGAAGCAGGTCTGCAAGTGTTTATCTTTCTCTCTCCCTCTCTGTCTTCCCCTCCTCTCTCCATTTCTCTCTGTCCTATCCAACAACAATATCGATAACATGAACTATAAACAACAAGGACAACAAAAGGGAATAAATAAATAAATATTTAAAAAATAAGAAGAAGTAGAGGCCAAGAGAGTGATCCTGAAAACATCTGGTTGTGGAGTTTGGGGGTTGGCTCTGGTTCCCATTGGGGCCCTTAAAAGTGCAGGCCCAGTGTCTGTCCCCATGGGAGATGGAGTCAATGTGTCCATAGCTCCAGGCCTCACAGAGTTGGTCAAAAGCTGTTTTTGTGGGTGTCACTCCAGAAAGACAGTGTGCAAACCCATGTGCAGACGGCCCTGGTTACAAAGTCCATGCAAAAAGCAACAAGGGCAACAAAAGGGAAAATAATTAAATAAATAAATATCTGTGGCCTGGGAGATGGCACAGTGGATAAAGCACTGGACTTTTTTTTTTTTAAAAGATTTTATTTATTCATGAAGATAGAAGGAGAGAGAGAGAGAAAGAACCAGACATCACTCTGGTACATGTGCTGCTGGGGATTGAACTTAGGACCTCATGCTTGAGAATCTAACGCTTTATCCACTGCGCCACCTCCCGGACCACAAAGCACTAGACTTTCAAGCATGAGGTCCTGAGTTCGATCCCCAGCAGCACATGTACTAGAGTGATGTCTGGTTCTTTCTCTCTCTCCCTCTTCCTATATTTCTCATTAATAAATAAATAAAATATTAAATTTTTAAAAAGTCCATGCATAGCCTCATCACCCCCTCTGGCATGGCAGTGGAACAGGTCCTGTCATCTTTCTAACTCCCTGTTAGGCCTAGAACCTTCTCTGAGGAGGTAAAAGGAACCTGATACAGATTCAAGTCAGGGCCATGGGGAGCACTGGGATGGGAGTCTGGCCAGCCTGGGCAGAAGGACAAGAGAGGGAAGGGAGGTGGGCACTGTGTTTACTCTTTCTGAGGTTAAGACCAGGACTTAACAGGCAGACAGCAGAAAGCCTTACCCTACCCTGGGCTGGGCCAACAGCTCAGAACCCATCATCGGACCCACATGCCTCAACCCCAAACATCCCACAGGACGGTCTTCCCTCTACCAAGCGGAAACCACCAGCAGCTGGGGACTTGCCAGCCTAACCATAGCTGCCCCTGTTCTGGATGGCTCCAGCTCTCCAGGGACAATCACAAATGAGACTGATCTGGAAGCCA
The DNA here is from genome assembly GCF_950295315.1 of Erinaceus europaeus. Lineage (NCBI taxonomy): Eukaryota > Metazoa > Chordata > Mammalia > Eulipotyphla > Erinaceidae > Erinaceus > Erinaceus europaeus. The sequence goes on along the minus strand of NC_080170.1, from coordinate 54,622,125 downwards.
GGTTTCCTTTTGTTCTATTCACCCTCTTTCTCCTCTAGTCCCTTTAATCTTGTTGGGATAGAAAACATGCAGTATTTTTGGCCTAGGAGATAAGAGATTTTTTTCCTTTTTTTAAAATTTTTTTAAATCTTTATTTATTTATGGGATAGATATAGCCAGAAATTAAGTGGAAGGGGGAGATAGAGAGAGACAGTGAGACACCTGCAGCACTACTTCACCACTCATGAAGCTTTCCCCCTGCAGGTGGGGGCCAGGGGCTTGAACTCAGGTTTTTATGCACTGTAACATGTGTGCTTAACCAGATGTGCCACCACCGGCCCCGAGATAAGAGATTTTTAAAAGCCTGAACATAGCTGTTTCATGAAGTGAAGCTGTGGCCTGAATGTCTCACCTGGTCACCTTTAGTCTCCCCAGGAAGGGGTGGGCATATCTGTAGTTCAAAGTCTATGCCACCTGGGGTCTGTGCTTCCAACACAGAAACCTGTACTTCGAGCTGAGGCCCCAGTTCTAGGTCCTCCACCTGCAAGACCCTGACTTCCATCTGTGGGACACCCCCTCCCAGAGGGCAGAAAGCTGTACCTGTGATACGGTTGGAGATGCTGAAGAGCCGGGCTGTTCTCTGTCGTTGCACAAACGGCTCCCTATAGTAGCGGTCCCCAAAGCACATGCCCAGAAGCTCCTTGCGCACCGTCTTATTCCAGAGCCCATAGATGAGGGGGTGGCAGATGGCACTGGAGAAGGACAGCCATGTGGCCCAGGTCTCCAGGGCAGGAGACATGCAGTTCTTCCCCCAGATGGCCTCAGACGTGATGACTACCAAGTAAGGACCCCAGGTAACCATGAAGGCACCGATGACCACCAGGATAGTGACCAGAGCCTTGCACTGATTGGCAGAATAGACCATGCCATGCAGTGCATGTCGCCGGCTGCCTGAAGATGAGGTGGATGTGCTGGAGTCCTTCCTGCCACCACCAGGCCGGGGGTCACCCTGCGAGGGGACCACAGGGCCACAGTGTACCCTGCGTGCCTTGCCCCGGGCCACCCGGAAGATGACACTGTAGCACAGCAGCATGGCCGAAAAGGGCAACAGGGCACACCAGACCTGCCAGAAGGCTGTGTAGCCGGGGTCCCGGTGCCATGCAGCCACACACATGCACTTGGATTCATCAAACTCCACTGCAGACCAGCCGAACAATGGGGGCAGGCAGCCCACCAGTGCATGCGCCCAGACGTACAGCAGCACCACCAGTGCCCGGTTGCCCGTGATCTTCATGGGGTACACCATGGGGTACAGAACAGCATAGTAGCTGGGGAAAGAATGGGAGGCAGGTCAGGGGGAGGGCTTCAACAATGGTTCCTGTGCCCACACTCTAACCCAAGCTGACAGCACGACTCCCACAGGACAGGAGAGAACCACTGACCACTTCATTCCTGTCCCAAAAGGAGACAGGGAGGTAGGGTGATCAGGATCACTTGTGAAGTGACAGAGAACAATACCACACACTGTGAGCATGTTTGAAAAACATGCGACAGAGGGCACAGGAGATGGCTCATCACGGAGAGCACATGCTCACAGTGCACAAAGCCCTGGGTTTGAGCCCCAACACCACATGGGAGAACCACATGAGACCATGGGAAGGAACTCCATGGGTGGTGGAGATTTTGTCTCTTCTATCTCTTTTCTTTCTTTCTTTTTTTAAAGTTTTTATTTATTCCCTTTTGTTGCTCTTGTTTTATTATTGTAATTATTATTGTTGTTGTTATTGATGTTGTCATTGTTGGATAGGACAGACAAAAATGGAGAGAGATGGGGAAGACAGAGAGGGGGAGAGAAAGATAGACACCTGCAGACCTGCTTCACCACCTGTGAAGCGACTCCCCTGCAGGTGGGGAGCCGGGGGCAAAAACCCAGATCCTTGCGCCGGTCCTTGAGCTTTGCACCACCTGCGCTTAGCCCACTGCGCTACCGCCCGACTCCCTTCTATCTCTTTTCTATCTCTCTCTCCCTCATTTTTTTCTCTTTTCTCCTCACATGTTAAAAAGATATAGAATAAAAATTGGGTTGGGAGGCAACTCATTGATATGCAAGAATGAGGCCCTGGAGTGAATCCCCACTAAACATGCCACCACGATAATTGGATGCATGTAGGCTGAAAATGTAAGGAATGATGCTTTCACATTGGAAGTATTATGGAACTTCTTATCTATAAAGAAGTTTTCTAAATTATTATTACTGCCAGGGGAGAAAAGACCTTTGGTGACACTAATGGATTAGTCCCAGCAGGTTCTGCCGTCAGTACATGCACCACAGTCACAGAGAAGCTGGGAAGATGGATTCTGGTCCCAATCGACCATCCATGTTCCACCGATCAGATCTGATCACTGTCCCAAGACAGTGCCTGCCACTGACAACCCTGGGCTAGCACGCCCTGCTCTTCCTGATTCCAGTCCACTGCCAGCCCAGATGGCAAGGAGGGGCCCAAACCTACCTCCCTAAAATATTGCCTCCATTACTTACATTTCTCCTGAAAACAGAATCAGGAATTTCTAGAACTGTGTGTTTATAGACTATTGAACCTCTTTCACAAAATAGGATTCTGGCAGAGGAAATAGCATAATGGTTATACAAAAAGATTTTCACACTTGAGCTTCCAAAAATAAGACTCAGGGGCTGGTGCAGTGCACCTGGCTGTACACAAACATTACTGCAGGGAGGAAGCTTCAAGTTTGATGAAGCAGTGCTGCAGGTCTCTCTCTCTCTCTCTGTCTCTGTCTCCTCCATTCTCTTCTCAATTTCTCCCTGTCCTATCAAATAAAAAAAAAATGGTTGCAGAGAGCAGCAGATTTGTTATGCAGGCACCAAGCCCCAGTGGTAACCCTAATGCCAACAAAACAAAACAAAACAAAAACAAACAAAAAACAGCTCAGTGGTTAAGTCTATACTTCATATGGCTAAGGCTCGGGGTTCAACCCTTAGCTCCATAACCCCTCTGCGTCCCATCCCCCACCCCACCCCAAAAAAACATGCAACTCCATGGCACAGAGTCAGTAATGTCAGGAGTACTCTGGAGAAGGGGTGGAGGAGGCAGAACGGCTTTCTCACCAGCCCTGAGATCCCAACACCTACCCAGCAACACTAGTATGAAGTTCACAGATGACTTCCCAGGTCCCCCACCCAAAGTTTACCGGTCGATGGCGATGACCCCAAGTGTGAGCATGCTGGCTGAGCTGATGAGCAGGTAGAGGAGAGCAGAGAAATTGCACCAGACCACACCAAAGATCCATTCCTTGCGCACAGAGCTTGTCACCACGAAGGGCAGCACCAGCACAGACAGCAGCAGGTTGGACAGTGTCAGGCTGAAGACAAACTTGTTGCTGAGGGTTAGCAAGTAGGACTTCCGGTACAAGGTGACCACAACCACCAGATTGCCAAGGCAGACAGACACAGTGATGACCACGATGGCGATGAACTGGGTGACCACTAGGCCTTCCTTCCCTGCCTCCTGTTGTGTGAGGTTGCCCAGCAACTTCCTGTAGCCCAGGGAGGAGTTGAGGCTCATGATCAGTGCACCTCAGCGACGGGCAAGCCCAGGGAGGAGTTGAGGCTCATGATCAGTGCACCTCAGCGACGGGCAGGCACAGCATGCTGGGTGGCTGGAAGGGCAGGGTCAGAGTGGGGTAGTTAGCAAGCTTGTTACCTCATGTCACAGAAGACCACAGGCACTGTGGGCCACCCAGGGTGTCCACAATCCCCACCCAGAGTATTTAGGGAATCCTACACAGTGCATTCAGGCCACCCAGCAAAATCTTCTAGTCAAATATCCCACTTTATGTGCTACTAATGTTCCTTGAGGAAGGTGTCCCTCCTCCCATCCCACTATCCATTCACTTCCCAAGCAAGGCCTGTGGTTGTAAAGCTTTGTGTACACAGAACCACCCGAAGAGACAACACAAGTCAATTTGGAGAGTCCAGTTCTTAGGTTCTGCCTCTAGTTTGGGTACTGAGTGAAACTGCACTTCAAATGAACAGGCAAAGCAAGGAGGAGATGAGGACTTGGGTGTGCAAGCTTTCCAGGGACATGTTGGCACATAGTAAGTCACTCAGTAGTGATTTGTTATTGAGTTACCAACCTTCAAATATGATTGTAGAAGGGACAGGGTGGTGGCGCACCTGGTTGAGGACACGTTACAATGCACAAGGACCTGGGTTTGAGCCTCTGATCCCCACCTGCAGGGTGAAAGTTTTGTGAGTGGTGGAACAGTCCTGCAGGTGTCTCTCTCCCTCTCTATCTTCCCCTTCCCTCTCAATTTCTGGCTACCTCTATGCAATAAATAAAGATAATTTCAAAAATTAAAAACAGAAGCAAATATAAGTGTAGACATAAGAAAGGGAACTACTAAAAGAATAAAAACAGGATGCAAAACTTCTATGACAGGAGATGGGGAAAAAATGGAATAAAATGAACCAGAGCTTGCTTTCTCCAGGCCTTATTCCAGGGGTGCCCTGGAAACTCAGAAAACCTAGGGCCTTGATCCCCAGGAGGCAGAGAGGGAATCCAGTCTCTTCCAGGAGGCCTGTAGTAGGGAGGGCACCCCTATATCCCCCAAGCCCTGTAACCCCTCAGAGCTACTTGAAAGGAAAGGATCTGTAGTGCCCCAGCCTGGAAGGCTTCAAGCAAGGCTCCTAGGCAGGTGGCCAACTTCCTCAGGGTCTGACAAGCCAGGACCCATAGAACTCAGAGTGACTCACAGGCCCATTGTCCCAGCCAGTTCTGTTTCAGACACAAAGGTATCATAACTCCCACGGCTACCCTGACCCAGTCAGATCCCCTTGGCTGCAGCTCCCAACAACAGCACAGCTGGAATTAGAGTAAACGAGGTAGAAATTACTTGACACAGAGTGACCCTCTGACAGGAGGTATCTGACAGGACACCAACCAGGGCCTTATATTCCCTCTGTCACTATCTTGGCTCCTCTTTAGAAGTAGCCTCCAGTGTTCCTGAATATTCTTAGAAATTGCCACAGCCTGGAGGCATCAAAGTCAAACCTCTTAACTTCAGTGATCAATTTCATCAGAATTAAAAATAAGGGGGTTGGGCAGCAGCACAGTGGGTTAAAGCACATGTGGCACAAAGCACAAGGACTGGCGTGAGGATCCTGGGGCTCCCCACCTTCAGGGGGGCCGCTTCATGGAAGGTGAAGCCGGTCTGCAGGTGTCTGTCTTTCTCTCCCCCTCTCTGTCTCCCCTCCTCTCTCAGTTTCTCTCTGTCCTATGCAACAACAACAGCAATGACAACAACAAAAATGACAACAACAAGGGCAACAAAATGGGAAAAATGGCCTCCAGGAGCAGTGGATTCGTAGTGCAGGCACTGAGCCCCAGCTATAAACCTGGATGCAAAAAAATAAATAAATAAATGAGTAAACAAGGCAATACCCAGAGCACTGAGCTAAAACTCTATGGAGTTTCATAAATCCATGTGCATAGTAATTCTAACAGATAATTTTAGAAATGCCTTTGATTTGCAAGGTCAGAATTACTACAATGACAGTGGATCCTTGATTTCATTTAGCTGTACAAATATAGATACTAAATCTCAGATTATTGTCTTATTGTATTCAACTGATTTTTTAAATAATATTTATTTATTAATTAAAGAAAGAAAGAGAAAGAAACACCAGAGTTATCACTCTGGTATATGCAATGCCTGGGATTGAACTGTGGGACTTATGCTTATGGGGCCAATACTTTATTCACTGTGTCACTTCCTAGGCCACTCCTTCAACTGATTTTTTAAATATTTTTTATATATTATTTACATATTTATTTTTTTACCAGAGCACTGCTCAGCTCTGGCTTATGGTGGTGTGGGGGATTGAACCCGGGGTACTGGAGTCTTGGGCATCAATCTGTTTGCATAACCATTATACTATCTACCCCCAGCCCTCAACTGATTTTATAAACATACCTGGACCTCTTTCCTGTACTATTAGCCATCAGCCTGCACATCAGAGATACTTGGGGTATATGTCACTGCCAGTTTTGGAGCCCACTATTCTGTCTAGCTTTGCTTTATCTCTGTAAAAATCTTAACTAACATTTTGCTTTTTATTTTATTTTATTATTTTTATTTTTATTACCAGAGCACTGCTCAGCTCTGGCTTATGGTGGTATGGGGAACTGAACCTGGGACTTTGAAGCCTCAGGCTTGAAAGCCTCTTTGCATAACTATTATGCTGTCTAACATTTTGCTAGAGCAAGAGCTGCACACAACACATCACACCCAGCTTTTTGTGTTGCAAGAAGCTTCCTTTTTTGCAAGGGCAGCCAGCTCCTCAGGCATAGCTCTGCCTTCCTGCCTCCTCCTGAGCCTTCACACCTTTCCCTTCTTGCCATGGGTCCATGCATGTACTACACAAACAAAGATTTGAGGGCATTGGGAAGGCCTTCTAGTCAGGAGGCAGGAATCTTATCACTTCCACTAAAAAGGACTATTAGACAGGATAAGACACATGTCGTCTTCGGAATTCTTGAGAGAAAAAAGTTCCCTGCAGTGCAGGTCCTCCTCTGATATCCCGGAATGATTCTAAGCCAGTGTCCTCTCCTCCTGCCCTGTTGCCTCCTGTTTATATGAAGTTTTGAGAAGCCTGGAGGCTGGGATCACCTGATCTTCTGAACTCAAAACATCCAAGCAGGTACACAGGTGTTAGAATAAACTCTCCTGCAGGCAAAGAAATATTCCTAAACCCCATTTCAAACAAGGCTGGGCAAGGCCACTGAGAGGCTGTTCAAGCTGTAATGGGGGTGGGAGGATCTTCATTTCTGCACCTCAAAGCTTTTCCTGCACCACAGAGAAGGTTCTAATAACTGCCTTGTTTGGCACTAAAGCAACAGAGAAAGATTGAACCCCATTCCTACCCCACCCACAAGGCAGGCCACACAGTGTGATGAAAGTCAGAGATGCATCCCAAGATGTGGGCTGGTCTCTCTCTCTCTCTCTTTCTCTCTCTCTCTGGAAAGTTGTTCCTAAATAGGTACCCCAGAGGGCTGTGTTCTCAGCCCCCAGAGCTGGACACAGGGATTTCTCTTACCTCTACCACAAACCAAGAAAAACCCTGACTTCAAAGTTCTTAGAAATCTTAGACAGCACAGTTGGCTTGAGGAGAGTTGCCCAGAAGCCCAGGTCTATGCTCTCAGTCTCTTTTGGAATTCTCACTTCTCCAATGGGAAAACCTACTTGAGCCCCTCTACATACATACATCAACTTGAGCACCTCATTGCTATCTCCAGCTCCTTCTTGGAGAGATGGGAAGATTCTGTTCCTGACCTTGACCCTGCCCACAGGCAACAAAAGGGAGTCACTCAATGCCTTCCCTACAGTTCCAGTCAATGGCATGTCCAAAAGAATGGGGACAAAGCTCAGCATCTAACTTCAGTATATATCAAGCATTAAGAGAGAAACTGTCCATTTAAAAGCCAGATTTGAGTCTTACTGGATTTTATGCCACCAGAAAGGTTGATAAAGAAGTGTAAACATTAGTGGTCCAGGAGGTGGTGCAGTGGATAAAGCACTGTACTCTCAAGCATGAAGTCCTGAGTTCAATCCCCAGCAGCACATACCAGAGTGATGTCTGGTTCCTCCTCTCTCTTCTCCTATCTTTCTCATTAATAAATAAATAAAATGTTTTTTAAAAAGAAGTGTAAACGTTGGGTGGGGGTAGATAGCATAATGGTCATGCAGAGACTCTCAAGCCTGAGGCTCCGAAGTCCTAGGTTCAATTCCCTGCACTATCATAAGCCAGAGCTGATAAGTACTTTGGTTTAAAAAAAAAAAAAGTAAAAAAATAAAATAAAATAAACATGTAAACATTTATTCCACGCACTGAAGAACTAACACTAGAATTTCTCAAAGGTTAAGTTTAGAAAGCACAATTTTCCTGAAGAGACTGCAGGTCCATTTGGAAGAAGACAACTGACAAGGCAGTATTCCTACTTGGCTACATTGTTCCTTATGGTTTTTGTTTTTCCAGAGCACTGCTCTGCTCTGGCATATGGTGGTGTGAGGAACTGAAAAAGGGACCTCAGAGCTGGAGGTATAAGAATCTTTTTGAGGGAGTCGGGTGGTAGCGCAGAGGGTTAAACACACATGGTGCGAAGTGCAAGGACCGGTCTAATGATCCCAGTGGTAGCGCAGAGGGTTAAGCGCATGTGGTGTGAAGTGCAAGGACTGGTGTAATGATCCTGGTTCCAGACCCTGGCTCCCCACCTGCAGGGGAGTCACTTCACAGGTGGCAAAGCAAGCCTGCAAGGTGTCTCTCTTTCTTTCCCCCTCTGTCTTCCCCTCCTCTCTCCATTTCTCTCTGTCCTATCTAAGAATGATGACATCAATAACTACAACAATAATAAAGAACAACAAGGGCAACAAAAGGGAAAATAAATAAATATTTTTAAAAATTAAAAAAAAAAACATCACGCATGAAAAAAAAATAAAAATAATAAAAAAGAATCCTTTTGAGTGTGGTCCGGAAGTTGGCGCAGTGATAAAGCTTTGGACTCTCAAGTTTGAGGTCCTAAGTTTGATCCCCCAGCAGCACATGTGCCAGAATGATGTCTGGTTCTTTCTCTCTCCTCCTATCTTCTCATTAATAAATAAATAAAATCTTTAAAAAAATAATCCTTTTGCATGGCCACTACGCTATCTCCCTTGTCCTTCCTTTGTTTATTTGTTGTTTGTTCAAAGCACTGCTCAGTTATGTTCTGCAGTGATGCTGGGGGTTGAATCTTGGACTTCAGAGCCTGAAGAATGAAAATCTTTTCCTAACCACTGTGTTATCTCCCCAGCCCACTTTTGTATTTTCCTCTTCTTTAGGCCCCAATTCACAGACTGTGGGCTCACTCACTGTTTGTAAACCAAATAAACAACATCTCAGGATACATAAATCATTGTTTCTCAAATGTCTACAAATGTTACTGGTCAACAACATTGCTGATTCATGGAATTTTTTGTGATGAAGCATTTTCTCTTGTTGCAGTGACACTAAAGGGCCCCCTGCCACCTGGGAAAGCATGGATATCCTTATGAAAGTCCTCTTCAAGTAGCTTCTCCATGCTGCCATTTTTGTGAATAATACCTGGCCCAAGGGCCATCCTAAAAGCAAAAATCTTAAGAAAACTTTCTGGAACATTCCACCCCCACAGTGATCTTTATCACTACCTACTATCTACAAGTACTCCTTTCATGTTTTAGTTACCCTTTCAAATGCCATATCTTAAAACATGTTTTTACTCTAGGGGAGGATGCTTTCCCCTCCAGATGGCTTAGTAATTAATTCTTCCTCAGTTTCCCCTTTGAATCCCAAGAAGCAGTTTATATGTGGGAGGAAATATTTTATATTCCCCCTACACAACCAATCTGATATTCAACAGAAAGCACAAATTTTTTTTTTGAATCCTGATAGAACAAAGGTTTGAATTTCATGAGATCTGGTGTGTCTCCAGATACTCTAAACCTCTACTGCTCAGAGGGAAAGTTGGGAGAAATATAGGAAGTTAGGTACACCACTGGAGAGTGGAGAGGCTGCCAGATGAACTCAAGAAGTGCTTAAGAAAGTTATACAGCCCATGAGGTGATGCAGTGGCTAGAACACTAGATTCTCAAGCATGAGATCCCAAGTTTAGTCCCCAACATCACATATGCCAGAGTGCTCAGGTGTCCTCTCTCTCTTTTTTCCCTCTCTCTTTCATTAATAAATAAAATGTTTAAAGTGGGGGGGGGGGCTAAGGTACGCACTGGGGAAATAGCATAATAGTTATGCAAAAAGGTTCTCATGCCTGAGGCACCAAAGGTCCCCTGAGGCACCAAAGGTCCCCAGAAGCACCATAAGCCAGAACTGGTCAGTGCTCTGGTAAGACACAAAAATAATAATTTGAGATGGTTAGGAGATAGCTCACCTCATAACATCCACCTTAGTATGTGAAAGGACCCAGGTTCAAGCCCCCCAGCTAACACACAGGAGCACCACACAAGGAGGAAGCTCTTAAGTGTTGCTATGGTGGCTCTCCTCTCCCTGCCTCCTTCTCCTTTCTTTCTTTCTTTCTTTCTTTCTTTCTTTCTTTCTTTCCTTTCTTTCTTTCTTTCTTTCTTTCTTTCTTTCTTTCTTTCTTTATTAATGAGAAACATAGAAGGAGAGAGAAAGAGCTAGACATCACTCTGGTACATGTGCTGCCAGGGACTGAACTCAGGACCTCATGCCTGAAAGTCCGATGCTTTACCCACTGTGCCACCTCCTGGACCACTCCCTGCCTCCTTCTATCTAGAAGGAAAAGAATCCACTAGGAGCAATAGGATCATGCAAGTGTGAAGTCTCAAATGAAACCTGGTAAGGGAAAAAAAAAGTAAACTCAGTTTTGTTTCTCTTCTATTTTTCATTAAAGTCAAAGATAACTCATTAATTTAGGAGGTTGAAAAAAGGCAAGACAAAGGGTGTTTACAAGAGGCTAGCTATCTCTGACTCCATCAGGCACTCTGGTTGGACACAAGCCTCATTACTTGTCACTACAGGAAAGTGACCCAGTCACAGGTGCTGCGACAGAATCAGGGTGGTGAGCACTCCTCCAGAGGAACATGCATTTTTAATCTAGCTGTCCATGAGAAGTTGAAAATTCCCCCCTGGGAGTTGGGTGGTAGCTCAGCGGGTTAAGATGGCACAAAGCACAAGGACCCACTGGCTCAAGCATCCTGGTTCAACCCACCCCACCCCACCCCACCCCCGCTCCCCACCTGCAGGGGAGTCACTTCACAAGCAGTGAAACAGGTATCCAGGTGTCTATGTTTCTCTCCCCCTCTCTGTCTTCCCTTCCTCTCTCCATTTCTCTCTGTCCTATCCAACAATGACAACAATAATAACAACAACAATAAAACAACATGGGCAACAAAAGGGAATAAATAAATTAATAAATATTTAAAAAAAAAAGAAAATTCCTCTCTAACAAAAGATTAAATCCCCCACACTTTCTCTCTCTCTCTCTCTTTGGGTGAAGCCATAGCTTCACCACCCCAAGCAGCTTTTTCAGATAGAAACAGAAAGAGGAGACACCACAGCACCAAAGCTTCCTAAAAGGCAGTAGGAGCCAAGCTTGAACCTGAATCGTGCTCTTGGCAAAATAAGGTGAGTCATATTGCTGACCCTAAAGTCCCACCTTTTTAAGCAGAAGATAATCCTGATGTGTGGGAAAGATCTGAAAGTGCCCAAGCAGTAGACTTCAGATGCCAATCAAACCAGTCACTACCACAATCCTGTATTAGTGGGTCCTAAGCAGGGATGATTTCTCCTTTCCTACCATTTCAGCAGACATCCAGAAAGTCTAAGAGACATTGTATTGACATATTTGAAAGATATACTGGCTTCTGAAGGACACTGCAAAGTATCCTGCCATGCACAGGACATCCCACAGCAAAGAACTACCAGCCCCAGTGACCAGTGTGAACAAGTGGAGAACCTGTCTCCAGGAGCACTTTAGGGTCATTCCATCTTGTACTGTACCTGTTTAATAAACAGATCAGTGGTCCGGGAGGTGGCGCAGTGGTTAAGGAACTAGACTCTCAGGGGCCAGGTGGTGGCACACCTGGTTGAGCACACATGTTACAGTGTGCAAGGACCCAGGTTCAAGCCCCTGGCCCCCACCTGCAAGAGGAAAGCTTCACGAGTGGTGCAGAAGTGCTGCAGGTGTCTCTCTGTCTCTCTCCCTCTCTATCACCCCCTTCCCTCTCAATTTATGACTGTCTCTATCCAGCAAGAAAATAAAGATAAAAAAAAGAAAAAAAAGAAAAAGGAACTAGACTTTCAAGCATGAGGTCCTGAGTTCAATCCTCGGCAGCACATATACCAAAGTGATGTCTGCTGCCTCTTTCTCTCTCTCCTCCTATCTTTCTCATTAATAAAATAAATAAAATCTTTTTTAAAAAATAAATAAACAGATCAAGAAACTAAAACAACTCCCTCCCCAAAATACACAAAAATACATGCAAGCTCCAAAAAGCCAAGAGACAGAAGTCAGGAGACTCAGATGATTACTTCAGTCACAAGATAAACAGTGATTACTATGCTATTTGGAGTTTACCCTTACTTATTTGTTTTGCTCATTATCCTCATACAGCCAAGCAAACTAATTAAGCTCATATTGCTAAGATGGAGAATATCATTTTAAAATTACATCCAATAGCCTCCCTTCTGAATTCACATTTCTTGGTGATTGTGTGTGAGTCAGATACCTTCAGACAGTCTTGAGGAATGGGGGTGCCCTCCTACCTTATGCCAGCCACACTATCACAGTTCTAGAACACTCCTCAGTCCCTTTATTCTTCACCCAGCTACCCACCCAAATATGCTTCCCACATATCTACTCTATGCGGGGATGACATTAAAAAAAATTGTTTTATGGGAAACTGGGGAATATGCATATACAAACTATTGTATTTACTGTTGAATATAAAACATTAATTCCCCAATAAAGAAATTTAAAAAAAAAGGTGGGGGAGACAGCATAATGGTTATGCAAAAACTCTCATGCCTGAGGTTCCAAAGTCCCAGGTTCAACACCTCCTCACACACACACACACACACACACACACACACACACACACACACCACCATAAACCAGAACTGAGCATGTTATGGTTAAAGAATAATAATAGAGGGAGTCGGGCTGTAGTGCAGCGGGTTAAGTGCAGGTGACGCAAAGCACAAGGACCGGCATAAGGATCCCGGTTCGAACCCCGGCTCCCCACCTGCAGGGGAGTGGCTTCACAGGCAGTGAAGCAGGTCTACAGGTGTCTATCTTTCTCTCCTCCTCTCTGTCTTCCCCTCCTCTCTCCATTTCTCTCTGTCCTATCCAACAATGACAACAACAATAATAACTACAACAATAAAACAACAAGGGCAACAAAAGGGAATAAATAAATAAAATAAATATTTAAAAAAAAGAAGAAGAAGAGAAACTACTATTATTATTATTTATTAATTTAAAAATAAAATCCTAAAGATAAAAGTAAGTCTACTCAATATATTGTTTCTAAAACTTGGAATTCAGATTACATTTTATCATATTTTGTAAATATCAACAAGCCATGCATTGCGTATCCCTCCTCCCCCCCTTTTTTTTTGACTGGTTCAGTATACCTTAAGAAACCTAGAAAAGGGGAGTCGGGCAGTAGCACAGCGGGTTAAGTGCAGGTGGCACAAAATGTATAAGGATCCCAGTTCGAGGCCCCGGCTCCCCACCTGCAAGGTAGTCATTTCACAAGTGGTGAAAGAGGTCTGCAGGTGTCTGTCTTTCTCTTCCCCATCTCTGTCTTCCCCTCCTCTCTCCATTTCTCTTCTGTCCTATCCAACAATGACGACATCAATATCAACAACAATAATAACTACAACAATAAAACAAAGGCAATAAAAGGGAATAAATAAATACGTAAATTTTTTTTTTTTAAATCTCAGGCTGGGGAAAAAAACATAATGGTTATGCAAAGAGTCTTTCATGCCTGAGGCACCAAAGGTCCCAGGTTCTACCTAGCAGTGCTCTGGTAGATAATAATGATAAACCAACCAAATAAATAAAATCTTTCTTTTCTTTCATTCATTTATTGGATAAAGACAAAGAAATCGAGAAGGGGAGGGGAGAGGGAACCTGCAGCACTGCTTCACTGCTCTTGAAACTTCCTGCCTGGAGGGGGTCTGGAGGTTTGAACCCTGGTCCTTGCACACTGTAATGTGTGTTCTAATGGGTGTGTCACCATCTGACCCCCACAAGTTTTTTTTATTATCATTATTTTATAGGACAGAGAAAAACTGAGAGAGGAGGGGGCGATAGGGAGAGAGGCAGACACCTGCAGCACTGCTTTACCACTTGTGAAGTCTTCCTCTTGCAAATGGGAAGGTTTGAATCTCGGTCCTTGTGCATGGTAATGTGTGCACTCAATGAGGAGCACCACAAAAATCTTTTCTATTAATTTATATTTCTAAAAAACATACTACATTGCAGACATGCATTCATGCACCCCATTACTTAGCCAAGGTCACATATTTCTAAGTGGCAGGGCTAGTGCAGGAGCTCGAGACCAGGCCATACCAGGCCACAGTGCTTCTCCCACCAGCAACTTGAGCAGAAAACAAATCTAAATCAGTGCACCTCCTCAAGCTTCACCTCTGCCCAGACTCTATGCTTTTTTAAAAAATGGTTTTTTATATTTATTTCCTTTTGTTGCCCTAGTTGTTTTATTGTTGTAGTTAGTGATGTCGTTATTGGATAGAACAGAGAGAAATGGAGAGAGGAAGGGAAGACAGAAAGGGGGAGAGAAAGATAGACACGTGCAGACCTGCTTCACTGCTTGTGAAGCCACTCCCCTGCAGGTGGGGAGCTGGAGGCTCGAACCAGGATCCTTGTGCTGGTCTTTGGCGCTTTGCGCCACCTGCGCTTAACCCACTGTGCTACCGCCCAACTCCCCAGACTCTATGCTTTATGCTGTCAGTATCCCCCAACACCCTCTCCCCTTCTGGAGACACAAATGGCCAAGACAATAGAGAAAAGCTAGCTGCAAGCACTGCCCTAGCACAGGACTCAAATCAGAGGCGAGTTCAGTAATGACCAGTGGAGGAGGTCTGGTCATAGAGTCAGTCTCTCTTCTCAAAGTGCTGGTGCTGTGGAGGTTTCTTTTCTCAAAAAGAAAGAGGGAGAAGACAACAGCATTTCTCCCTCTCTCTCTCCCTCCCCCACCACCCCTTTGCCTCCAGGGTTATCACTGGTACTCCATGCCTGCACTACGAATTCACTGCTCCTGAAGGCCATTTTTTCCATTTTATTGGATAAGACAGAGAGAATTTGAGAGAGGAGGGGGAGCTAGAGAGGGGAAGAAGAAGACACCTGCAGACCTGCTTCACCTTTTGTGCAGTGACCCCCCCCTTGCAGGTGGGGAACCAGAATGCTCAGGCAGATCCTTGCACTTAGTACTGTGTGTGCTTAGTACTATGTGTGCTTAATCAGATGCACCACTGCCCAACCCCCCCACTTCGCCCTTCTCTGCTGCCTCCCTGTATCCCAGAGGGGCAGGCTGTATACACATCGTTTGGCCAATATACATCATTTGTTGCCCTGAACATCTTTCAGTGTACATGTCATTGTTGCCAACTTTCAAGACATGAAGATTTTTCCCCATGAAACTGTACCATTCGTCCCCAAATTCAGATCAGACAACAGTGTGCTAGAGCCTGATCGTCTCTTGTAAGGGATGTTTGCTCTGTAGGTGCACCTCTCCCCAACCAGCCTCCTCCTTCAGGCAGCCCTCCTGATGGACCCCAGCCCAAAGCAGAGCTTACCTGACAGAACTGTATGTCCTTTGGATGACATGTAGGTCAGCTCCAGTTCAGCCCATTCTGTCTTCCCCAGAGTGAATTCCCCTCTCTAACCATAGAGCCCTCTTTCTGGCTCCCACCACTCAGGGCTGTAACACAAAGAAAACGATTTGAAAGCTTATGACATGGAACTATTTCGAAAATGCCATTCAGGCCTAACCCATCCTGCTTGGTGGGGGAGCTGAAGTGCAGGCAGTCTAGACAGCAGGGCCCCACCCAGCGATGGAGGCCTCTTAAAGCACAGCCACATGAAAGGCTGCCTACAAATTTGCCTTCTCTGTAGCCTCAGTTTCCCCACTTATCTAATAGGCTGCTTAGTACTGCAGGAACTGTCCTGAGGCAGTCCTGCAAGCAGTTCAGAGTGTAAATGGGTGTGGATATGCCAGAAAAAGACACACTCGGGACTGAGAGATGTACCTGGGGGCAAGGCCCACAGTTAGAGTCTATGTTTTAGGGTTCCGCTCAGCTCCTCTTTCTGCTGTCTGCTGTCCCCAGGGCTGCAGTCAGAAGGCCTGTGGGAAAAATACCTAGTCCCCAGGTCTCAAGTGGGAGGCAAAGGCTAGGCAGCTCTGGGGCTGACAGGGAGAGGGCTGTGATGTCCCAGGAACTTTGAGCCTGTGGAGGGGGTTCCTGGACACATTCAGGCCCAGATCCTTTTTCTAAAACAAACAAACAAACAAACAAAAAACTTGCAAAAAGGACAAAATAACCCAAGCTGCAGCCTGGAGCTGAGGTGGGGAAGTCCTGAGGTCACCACTGCACTCCAGCTCCTCATTCTCTCCACAGGCCTTTGTTGGGAGGTCGCATGGGATGAGGAGAGCAAACTCTGGCTCAGAGAACACCAGGGGCTGCAAAGTCCTCAAAATCTTCCCGACTTTTCTCTCTGGCATATCTGGTCGGGTCAGGCGAATTAGCGGCGCTTGTCCCGGCAGGCCAGCTGTGGGGGGTGGGGGTATGTGGGTATGTATGCATGGAGCAAAGTGAACCCCTCTAGGCTACCGGATGCGATTGAGTCATCTGGTCCTGGAGGTAGAGGTCCCCAGGCTGGTGTGAACCCCGGAGGCCCTCTCGGCCTGGTCCCGGGAGCGCCCCAGCCCCCCCCCCCCGCTCCCATCTTATAGTCGCAAGAGGGGTGCGCCCCCCGATCTCCCCACACAGAGTTTAGTACCCCTGACACCCGCAGTGGGTTGGTTTGTGGTGCGGGGAAGGGGGAAAGCTTGCGGGTCGGGTCGGGGACCCAGTCCTGTGTGTGTGGAAGGGGGGTTCCCCAAGACGAGCCGACGCGCCACTCTCGCTGGACAAAGCGCGCAGCCCCGCACCCGAGTCCAGGACAAAGAGCGCAGCCCCGCGCCCGCCGCGCCCGAGCCGCCAGCCCGCAGCCTCCCGCCGCCGCCCCGCTTCCTGCCTCTGGGCCCGGCCGAGCGGGGCGCGGGTTTCGGGTTTCCGCCCCCTGCCCAGCCTCGCCCCCTCGGTCACTCTACCGAGTCCCCCTTTGTCTCGCCCCCGCCCCTAGGCTCGCCTCCCTCTAGCCCTGGAAACCTCTAGGCCCCCAGCGGCTCGCCGGCTGCGGCCCCGGACGCCCCCTGCCATCGCCCCTCCATCATCTGCGCTTTGAAGGGCACCCAGAGCCCCGCGCCCTCCCAGCTCACCATTCATTCAGCCAGCCACGTGTGCCGGCACTGTCCGGTTGGACTGTCCTCAGGGCCCTCCGCCGGGGACCCCGCAGCAGGGGCGCGGGGCGCGGGGGCCTGCAGGCAGCCTAGCTCCCCCGAACCAGGCCCGGCCGGGGGGAGGCGCAAGGCCCGGCGCAGCGGGGCCCAGGGCTGCGAGCTCCGGCCGGGAAAGGCTCCGCCGTCCCACCCGTCCTCTGCACCGCGCCCGCCTCTCCGCTTCTGTGCAGCTGTTTCAGAACAGGGACAGAAAGTTGATGAGAACGAACTGCTAGAGGAGGAAGGGAAAGGGAAAGAGGGAGGGAAGAGAAGAAGGAAGGAGGAGGGAAGGAGGGAGGGGAGAAGGAAGATGCAAGGAGATGCGGGGCAGCAGAAGTTACAAAGCCCACCTAGTTACAAACTCCACCTAAAGCGGATTCTGTACCCAGAACAGGATTCAAATTCCTCTGCTTTGATACATACATTAATTATTCCCTTGTCCGCAGAAGAACCCGTGGGAGCTGCTTCCTCATTTTCTTGGCCACCAAGGCACCGCGTATAGCCCTAATTGAGGAGCACCTGCAATGGCTCAGCCAGCTTCTGGGACCTTGGGGAGAATGGGGGGGCGGGGGGAATAGTCCTTGGGGAATATGCTTTATTTGGTCAGAAACTAGAACTCCTCTCAGATTTTAGGTCACCGGGGAGCCAGATGTGTGGAGGCTCTTAATCTGTTCTCCAGAGTGTTTGGATATTTGCTCTGTAATTCCTGGCTATTTAATTTGTTCTGACTCAGACCCTGGCTGTGCTTTGTGACCTGGGGAATTAGCTAACCTTTCAGGATCTCAGCTTGTTCATATCTATAGCAAGCACCATCTCAGCTACCTGCAGAGATGGTGCAAAAATTGAGTGAGAATATGACTGAACATCATCTTCAAGTTCAGCCTTCCTGAGAACCAGCGTAAAAGAAAGGTGAGAAAGCACAAGCATTTGACAGCAGGAGAGAATGAGAAGTGAAAATTATGCTGACTTTAAGGCTCCTGATGCAAAAGATGTCCTTCCCGCACTTACTCTAGTTCTTTCTGAACCTCCAATTGAAAACGGGTTTTCTCTTGCTGCCCATTATCAAATGCATTATTTATCACAAAGGCTGATGTTTATGCCCCTCCGCAAGCTCAGAATTTACTGTGCATTCATGGATAGAAACTACTATCAACAAATGTATTTTTTTCAATTCCTCACTGAAAATTGCTTTCTTTTTCTTCTAGAGCTATTATTGAGCTATGAGCAGTATTCAGCTAAACAGAATAATTATCATGAAAGTAATGATTTCATTACATATCACTGTATTGATGATAGTCTCAAGGAAAACATGAGGCTGATTTTTTCAGAATTAATTTGCTTTTAAATAAGAGAAGGACATATAGGAGTCTGGGAGGTAACACAGTGGGCATTGGATCCTCAAGTATGAGGTCCTGAGTTCAATCCCCAGCATTCTGTGAGCCAGCGTGATGCTCTGATTCTCTCCCTCTTTCTCTCTCTTACTGATAAATAATAAATAAACATTTAAAAAAAGAGAATATATTACAAGTCATTTACATAAGACACCTGTTTTGAGATACCCCTCAAAGACTTGTAAATAGGGCTGAAGAGATAGCATAATGGTTATATGAAAAGACTTCCATGCATGAGGATCCTGGGTCCCAGGTTCAGTCCAAACACCACTATAAGCCAAAGCTGAGCAGTGCTCTGGTTGAAAGAAAAGAAATAGTGGTCCAGGAGGTGGCACAGTGGATAAAGCACTGGACTCTCAAGTATGAGGTCCCAAGTTCAATCCACATGTACCAGAGTGATATCTGGTTCTTTCTCTCTCTCCTCTTACCTTTCTCACGAGTAAATAAATAAAATCTAAAAAAAAAAAAAAAAAAAAGGAAGGAAGAAAGAAAGGAAAGAGAAACATTTATCATTGAGAGAGAGAATCAGAACATCACTGTGGTAAATATACCAGAGATCAAACTTGGAACTTCATGCTGACAAATCAAAAACCTCATCCACTGCAGCACTTATTGGGTTGGTCAAACATTATTATTATTATTATTATTACTATTACTATTATTTTACCAGAGTACTGCTCAGCTCTGGCTTATGGTGATACCAGTAACCAAATATTTTCTTTTTAAATATGTATTATTAACATGAGAGAGAATGAGAGCGGGGCAAGCGGTAACACGCCCAGTTAAGCGTACATATCACTATGTGCAAGGAACTGGATTCAAGCCCTCAGTTCCCCACCTGTAGCCACAAGCAGTGAAACAGGTCTGCAGGTGTCTTTCTCTCTCCTTTTAAAAAATATTATTTATTTATTTATTTATTTATGTATTTATGAGAAAGATAGGAGGAGAGAAATAACCAGACATCACTCTGGTATATGTGCTGCCCAGGAGCAAACGCAGAACTTGGTGGCTGACAGTTTTAGTGCTTTATCCGCTGTGCCACCTCCTGGACCACCTCCTTCTTTATCTCCCATTCCCGTCAGTTTTTCTCTCTCCTACTCCCTCTCTCTCTCTAAACAAATCTTTATTTATTTACCAGAGCACTGCTCAACTCTGGTTTATGGTGGTGTGGGGGATTAAACCTGGGATTTAGAGCTTCAGGTAAGAGAGTCTCTTTGCATAATCATTATGCTATGTACCCCTGCCCCCTTTCAATTTCTCTCTGTCCTATCAAGTAAAATGGAAAGGAAAAAAGGAAGGGAGGGGAGGCTGTTCATAGCAGTAGATTCATAATGCTGACACCAAGCCTCAGCAATAACTGTGGAGGAATAAAAAAAGAGAGAGAGTGGGGTATGGCTCATTTTCCTTCGTGCTTCTCTAGATCCATACCATTTGATACTGCATCTACTGATTTCAACCAAATCAATGCAACCTGTACCACCTCGATCGACATCTTTCACTTCAGATTATGTCCAGAGACACCAGGTGAGGGATGTCAACCCTTCAGCTCTATTCCTCTGGTGAGACCTTTCCTAGCTCATAAGACTCCTTAATTCCATTTCAGGTGGTACACTTTCTAACAAAGTTAGATGTAGACCAGGGCCCATGAGACAGAGTACATGTGCATATGTATCCATAAGTTAGGTGTATAGTTTGCAGGAAATATAGCAAGCAAGTAGACAGACATAAAAAAGACACCATAAAGTACTTAATCAAATAGTTTCTACTTAGACCCTCCTCACTTACTTCCTATTTCACTTCCCTCAATCACTGTAAGGCTAACCTTGTCAGACAAGTAAGGACTACAAAAGCTGGATAAGGACAAGAGACTGGCTCACTTTAATGATAGCACCTTTGGTCACTACCAGGCCACCCCATCATCCAGGGCCCTAGTCAGGGAATCCTAGGATTCCCACACAGACATGATAGGCCTACACCTCTAACAGATCCCTCTCTCCACCATCACTAGTCATCTCCATCAGGAATAGCATCGTGGACCCTCTTGTGGACCTCTACAGGACCTTGCCCTCAATGAGGAACAACAATGGTAGGGATTGCCCCACTCTCCAAAGGGAGGCTGGGTCAGCATACTCTGCCCCTCAAGGAGGACAGGTCCTGAAAATAGTGCAGCCTAGAATGTTCCTTGCTATGACCACAAATTTGAGCTCAGACCTATAGGGATGCAGAAGTTGCACAGGCTCCTGTGCTGAATATGGTCCCAGATCAGATTAATGGGGTTTACAATTAATGGTATTTATATACTTTTCCCACATTTGGGAGCTACTCTTTTCCTTGGTCCAGCTTTCTGGTTCTATTTCTAACTCTGACACCATCTCCCCAAATACCTTTGGTTCACCTGCATGTTAACTGTAGGCTCAGGCAAAAATTAGTAAAGTCATGGGCCCCTTGGAATATACCTAAAATAGACTTCCTAGCTTTTTCCAAAATGGAGACCCCAAATCTCATCTTCTCTATTCTTACTTTTAGGTTCCTGATTACTAAACAATTTGTTCTGCTTTATATCTTGATGCAAAAGATATAAATGCACCAAACTGCAGATGCTACATGATGCCAACCTGACTTCTCTGGGCAGACAAACTCACCAATGTGTTCTGGAACCCCATTTCTCCAGAGCCCTTCTCCACTAGGGGCAAGTTGGGCGGTAGCGCAGCAGGTTAAGTGCAGGTGGCACAAAGTGCAAGGACCAGCGTAAGGATCCAGGTTTGAGTCCCTGGCTCCCCACCTGCAGGGGGGTCATTCATAAATGGTGAAGCAGGTCTGCAGATATCTATCTTTCTCTCACTTTCTCTGTCTTATCCAACAACAACGACATCAATAACAACAACAATAATAACTACAACAATAAAACAATAAGGGCAATAAAAGGAGATAAATAAACAAATAAAAAGCTTAAAAAAAAAGAAAGAAACAGGCTAGGAGGGAGTCAGGCGGTGGCGCAAAACACAAGGACCTGAGTAAGGATCCTGGTTCGAACCCCCCACTCCCCACCTCACAGGCAGTGAAGCAGGTCTGCAGGTGTCTTATCTTTCTCTTCCCATCTCTGTCTTCCCCTCCTCTATTTCTCTCTGTTCCTTCTAACAAAGCTGACTTCAATAACAATAATAGTAACTACAACAACAATAAAACAACAAGGGCAACAAAAGAGAAAATAAATAAATATTTAAAAATAAATAAATACTATTAAAAAAAGAAAGAAAGAAAGAGAGAAAGAAAGAAAGAGGAAGGCTAGGAGTATGAATTCACCAGTCAACGCCCATGTTTAGCAGGGAAGCAATTACAGAAGCCAGACCTTCCACCTTCTGCATCCCATAATGATCCTGGGTCCATACTCCCAGAGGGATAAAGAATAGGAAAGCTTCCAATGGAGGGGATAGGATGCAGAACTCTTGAGGTGGGAACTGTGTGGAATTGTACCCCTCTTATCCTATGGTCTTACTGATCATTATTAAATCAATTAAAAAATCATATACGTGGGGCCGGGTGGTGGCACACCTGGTTGAACGCACATGTTACAATGTGCAAGGACCCAGGTTCAAGCCCCTGGTCCCCACCTACAGGGGGAAAGCTTTGCGAGTGGCGAAACAGTGTTGCAAGTGTCTCTTTCTCTCTGTGTCTCCCTTTTCCTCGATTTCTGACAGTCTCTATCCAATAAATAAATATAATAAATTAAAAAAAAATCATATATGTAGAGCTATATACAGGTTGGGGGTCAAAAGACCAGGCTTCTGATCTGATCATGATCTGGCTCCAGTCAGCAGATAGTCCTGAGTCCTCATTGAGATGAGAATTAAAGGTCATTGTAGGGAGGTTGTGGAGCCTGGCAGAGCTTAACCTGAAAGGTGAGTCCCTCCTGGTAAGTCTCTCTCTCTCTATGGAGGGGTTGAACAAAAGGGGGGACACATGAATCTCACAAGGTTGGTGGCCATGTAAGTCTTCCTCCCCCACAAAAACATCCTGCATTGTCGTATGCTTTACATTGGTTTGTTCTAGCCCTCCCCCGCCAAGAGAATTGGATGAGTCCTGTTAATTTCGTGGGCCTGCTTGGCCCCGCCCCAAGGAACCCGGAGAGAGGGTTCCTGAGTTCCTGAGTTCGAGAGTTTCTGGGTTACAGAGTAAGAGAGAGTTCCAGTGTGTCAGAGTTTCAGAGGGTTCCCCAGTACGAGAGTTCCAGAGTTCCAGAGTTGGAGAGTTCCTGAGTTTGAGAGTAAGAGAGTGCTTGTGCCGCCGCAATGAGACAGCAGAGTTCTGTTTGGTGATTGGTTTAGTTTATGAATCGTTGTTCCTGAATAAAGAAATATAGCTTCCCTGCCTAGCCGTTGTCTCCGCGTCTCTGTTACCTGCCGTGAAGCTAGCCCGGCCAGCTGGAGCCTTCGGAATTTTAACAACACTGCATCTTCCCGCAGGAGCCCAGCATTCCTTAAAAAACATTAAGCCTGCTCCACCCTACATTCCCTGATACTATGGTCCATCCTTTTATTATCTACATATCAATCTTCTGCTTTGTCTTACAAATGACTAAAGGTCTTCTTCCTAATTCCCAGCAGGGTATTGCTAATCCTACCAGTTGAACCCCTAGCAACAATTGCTGGAGAGGTCCATACCATTCCTGCCCCCCCCCCACCTTGCCTTTCTCCACCCCTTTCCTAACCATGTATGGTATTGTCAAGCCACTTCCGTTTTGGTCTTGTCTCTTCCATTTCCTGACCTGGAGGAGGGCGGGTGTGTAGGCCTTGAGGCTGATGCCAGCCATTGCCATGTGGCTTAACCAGGTGTGCTACTGCCTGACTCTGGGACACTCAGATGAATAAAGATTTGTATTGCTTTGCCACCACGAGCTTAGTTCCTGGGTCATCTCTCCCACTCGCAATGCTAGCCCAACAGGTCATGTCAGTGATGACAAGGATAGGGTTGAAGAAATCAAGACTCCCTTCCACAGAGACCTCTAGAAGCAAGACTGCAGGGTCACCAGAAATTCCCTGCCCAGTGCAGGGACACTCACAGGTCATAAGACTGGAGAGACCAGGGCTGCAGACCCTCCAGGTCATGCCTGAAGCAGAGTTTGAGGATGCAATAAGTTGCTGACTTCGTAGCATGGTTCCCTAATTTTGTGATTGCTCTGTTCCTGAGATGAAGAAAGAAGCTGTTTTCTCAGAACTCTGGTGGTGGGAATGGTGTGAAATTATACCCCTATTATAATTTTGTAAATTATTAATAAAAATGGTGAATAAATTTTTAAAAAAGCTATGTTCTGGCAGATGACCAATCAAGGCAGTTGGGAGTAGGTTTTAGTTTTTTTTATTTTTTAAAAATATTTATTTATTCCCTTTTGTTGTCCTTATTGTTTTATTTTTGTAGTTATTATTGTTGTTATTGATGCCATCGTTGGATAGGACAGAGAGAAATGGAGAGAGGAGGGGAAGACAGGGGGAGAGAAAGACAGAGGGGGAGAGAAAGACAGAGGGGGAGAGAAAGACAGACACCTGCAGACATGCTTCACTGCCTGTGAAGCGACTTCCCTGCAGGTGGGAGCAGGGGGCTCGAACTGGGATCCTTGCGCTTTGCACCATGTGCTCTTAATCTGCTGTCCTACCGCCTGACTACTGGTTTTAGTTATTTTAAACTCAGGAACCATTGTTTGATCTTTGAAGGATCTCTCCCCACCCCTGCCCCATTTCTTTTTCTTTTCTCTTGGTAGGGATGAAAATATTCTTTTGAAAATACCCATGAGTAACTGGGGAGGAGGTACAATAGATAAAGCATGAAACTTAAGGATGAAGTCCTGAGTTCGATCCTTCTTTTTATCCTCCTTTTTTCCTGCTGGGGCTCAGTGCCCGAATTAGGAATCCACTGTTCCTGGCGGCCATTTTTTCCATTTTGTTGCCCTTGTTATTGGATAGGACAGAGAGAAATCGAGAAAGGAGGGGAAGACAGAGAGGGGGAGAGATAGATACCTACAGACCTGCTTCATTGCTTGCAAAGTGACCCTTTGGCAGGTAGAGAGCCAGGGGCTCAAACCAGGTGCCTTCTGCCAATCCCTGCGCTTCCGGCCATGTGCACTTAACCCGTTGCATTACTGCCCGCCCCCTGAATTTGATTCTTGATAGTGTATATCTTGGAAACAGAGTTGGCAGTCAGCTGAAGTAAAGAACAAACACCTCATCACCGACCCCTGCAAGCGTCAACCCGGCTTTGACCTAGCACGTTATGATTGGGCCCTCCTCAATCGCTATCGAACAGGCCATGGCCGGTGCACCGCTGTGTTCCATCGATGGGGAGCCAGAGACGACCCGAACTGCCACTGCGGCTACAGACAGACTATGACCCACATAGTCAACGACTGCCACCTCTCCAGATTCAAAGGAGGTCTCGAAACTTTATATCAGGCTTAACCTGACACTGTTGACTGGCTACAGAAGAAGGGCAAACGCTAGAAGAAGAAGAAGTGTATATACCAGTGTAATATGATGGTGTTTCTCCCTTTCCCTCTCCCTCTCCCCATTCTTCTTCCTTCCTTCCTTCCTTCCTTTCTTCCTTCCTTCCTTCCTTCCTTCCTTCCTTCCTTTCTTCCTTTCTCTCTTTCTTTTTTAAAGCAAAGATGGGAGCTTCTTTTTTAAAATTTTTTATTATCTTTATTTATTTGTTGGATAGAGATAGCCAGAAATCAAGAGGGAAAGGGTGGTAAGAGGAAGGGTAGAGAGGAAGAGAGACAGAGAGACACCTGAAGCACTGCTTCACCACTCATGAAGCTTTCCTCCTGCAGGTGGGGACGGAGGACTTGAACCTGGATCCTTGCACATTGTAACATGTGCAAGGCTAAACTAGGTGTTCCACCACCCGACTCCTCCCCCTTCTTATTTCTCACACTCATTAACATGTAAATTTAGAAAATTTCAGAAAATATTCATGAAACTTATTTGTATTATGAAAACTGAAAAAAGAGAAAAAGTCAGACCAAGGGTGCAAAGGGCCCCTTGTGACCAATGCTGGAGTTGCAGCCTAAATCCCCAAGGATCCTGGAGGTGAACTTGGTCTCCTGAGCTCATGCCTGGGAAGGAGGAGCAGCAGCTGGAGAAAGAGTGGGCAGCCAGAGTAAAGAACAGGAGGAGGAAACAAAAGATCAACGAAGAAAGAATGTAAAAAATGCGGGGGTCCGACGGTAGTGCAGTGGGTTAAGCGCACATGGCGCGAAGCTCAAGGACCAACTTAAGGATCCCGGTTCGAGCCCCCTGCTCCCCACCTGCAGGGGAGTCGCTTCACAGGCAGTGAAGCAGGTCTGCAGGTGTCTATCTTTCGCTCCCCCTGTCTGTCTTCCAAAATATAGACTATTCAGTGGTGACATTCAGCAAATTCCTTTAATAATTTACAATAACCCCACCTGCAGGGGAGTCACTTCACAAGTGGTGAAGCAGGTTTGCAGGTGTCTTTCTCTCCCCGTCTTCCCTTCCTCTCTCCATTTCTCTCTCTGTCCTATTAAACAACAACAACATCAATAACAACAATAAAAACAAGGGCAGGAGTCGGGCAGTAGCGCAGCGGGTTAAGTGCATGTGGCACAAAGCATAAGGACCCGCGTAAGGACATTGGTTGGAACCTCCAGCTCCCCATCTGCAGGGGAGTCATTTCACAAGCGGTGAAGCAGGTATGCAGGTGTCTTTCTCTCCCCTCTCTGTCTTCCCCTCCTCTCTCCATTTCTTTCTGTCCTATCCAACAACTACGACGTCAATAACAACAATAATAACTATGACAATAAAAAACAGCAAGGGCAACAAAAGGGAATAAGTATTTTTAAAAAACAAGGGCAACAAAAGGGAAAATAAAAAAAATAATGAAAATTTCCAATAAGATGCGATGATTTTGTTTTACTAGAAAAAAACAAAGTATTAAAGTATTTTTAAAAAACATTTATTTATTCCCTTTTGTTGTGGTTTTATTATTCTAGTTATTATTGATGTCTCTATTACTTATTTGGTGATAACCTGAAGACTTAACATTCAGACTCTTTGTAACAGGAATCCTCACTGAATGGCTTTCCTGATTTCTGCTCCCAGTTCCACTTCATGACAAAGGCTACCCTGAGATGAACCTGTGATCCTAAAATCTTACTACCTACTTCAATTACATGAAGGCTTTGGGGGGAAATTCAGATTCTTGGGCTTCCTTTAGTGCTTATCACATGACTATTTCTGTAGGTAGGCTGTCCTCAGATTAGCATTTGCAACTAAGACCACATACTCTTGAACATGTTTATTCGTACAACTATTTGAAAAATAATCTGGCAATATCTACTAAATTAAATTCAACATATGCCCTTGACACAGAAATCCTACTGCTGGGAATCTAACCCATAGAAGAAAAAGGATAGTGTGGGGGTAGGTAGCATAATGGTTATGCAGACTGTCATGCTTGAGGCTCCGAAGTCACAGGTTCAATCCCCTGCACCACCATAAACCAAAGTTGATAAGTGCTCTGGTGAAAAAAAAAAAAAAAGGTGGTCCAGGAGGTGGCACAGTGGATAAAACATTGGTCTCTCAGGCATGAGGTCCTGAGTTCAATCCCTGGCAGCACACGTACCAGAGTGAAGTCTGGTTCTTTCTCTCTCTCCTATCTTTCTCATAAATAAATAAATAAATAAATAAATAAAATATTTTTAAAAAAGGAAAAAAGACAGGGCTGGGAGATAGCATAATGATTATGCAAAAGATTTTGATGACTGTGACTGAGTTCCCAGGTTTAATTCTCAGCACCACCATAAATCAGAGCTGGTAGGGAAAAAAATGGGGGTTGGGGTGAGGGGGTACTGGGGAGACAGCATAATGGTTATGCAAAAAAAAAACTTACATGCCTTAGATTCTGAGGTCCCAGATTCAATCCCCAGCACCACCACTAGCCAGAGCTGAGCAGTGCTCTGGTCTTTCTCTTTGTGTCTTTATCTCTGAATCTCTCATTAAAATTAAATAAATAAAACATAAAAGGGGAGATTGAGTGGTGGGAGCATTCCTATCACATTGCACAAGGACCCAGTTTCAAACCTCCAGTCCAATCTATAGGGGGGAGACTTCACCAGTGTTGAAGTAGTGCTGCAGGTGTCTCTCTATCTCTTCCTTCCCTCTTGGTCTCTCTCTGTCTCTATCAAATAAATAGATAAAAGGAAAAGAGAAGAATCATGTGAAAAATGAACATGCAAGAAAAATTTTCACAACATTGTTATGGCAGGAGGAATAATGTCACCTACAGAGGAAAAGCTGGATATCCTGTAGAATAACCTTACTGAAGGCTGTATTTAAAAATTTTTTTTCCACCAGGGTTCACTTGGGCTTTGCACCTGCACAATTTCACTGCTCCCAACATCCTCTCTCTCTCTCTCTCCTCTTTTCCTGATAGAGAATAAGAGACAGAGAAGAAGAGATAGAAGTGTAAAGACAACACAACATTGCTTCCACTGTCCCACCACTGGTGAAGCTTCTCCTTTGCATGGCACTCTTATGTGGTAGCTTGAGCCTGGATCCTAGTGAATGGTAAAGGTGAGATTAAGGATAAATTTAGTCTTGGATTTCTTTTTTTTTAGATTTTTTAATATTTATTTATTTTCCCTTTTGTTGTCCTTGTTGTTTTTCATTGTTGTAGTTATTATTGTTATTGATATCGTTGTTAGAATTAGAACTTGAGAAGGAAGAGGTACATAGGGATACACACATACATTTGCAACACTGTTTCACCACTCCTGAAACCTCCTCTTTGCAGGTGAGGATGGAAGGCTTGAACCCAGATCCTTTTTTAAATTTTTTATAACGCTGGTGGCTTTTTATTTATTTATTTATATTTATTTATTTATTTATTTTAGCAGAGCACAGTTCTGGCTCATGGTGTTGTGGAGGATTTTGAATAACCATTATGCTATCTGCCCCACCCAAACCCAGATCCTTGAGCATTGTAATGTGGGTGCTTTACCGGGGGTATCACCACTCAGCCACCACTGGTCAGTTTTATATTACTTCTCATTTCATGTCACGTTTTCCTGTTATCACACAGAATTCTAACATTCTATAAGTTTTGGATGTGCATCGCGGACATTTAATGTGTGACACCTGGTGCTGACACTAGCTTTGGTGCTGACTCAGGTACTAAGGAATGACTTTAAGGGGGCCAGGCAGTGGCGCACCTGATTAAGCACACACATTACAGTGCTCAAGGACCTGGGTTCAAGCTCCTGGACTGGGTTCAAGCCTCTAGTACCCATCTGCAGGGAGGAAGGTTCACAGTAGTGAAGCAAGGCTGCAAGTGTCTCACTGTCTCTCTCCCTCTGTATTTCTCCCTCTCCCCTCTTAATTTCTGTCTCTATCCAATAAACATAAATAAACAAAAATATTTTTTAAAAAAAGCTTCGTTGGAGGCCAGCTTTAAGGTTTAAAAGAAAGAAAGAAAGAAAGAAAGAAAGAAATTACTTTAACCCCGGAGCAGCGGGCCCTAATTGTAAGACAAGCCTCCTGGTAAGTCATGAAGTGCCGCGAGATTTCAGAGTTCCCCTCTCTGACCACACCCTCTTCTGGCTCAAACCCCGCCCCCTTGAGTTACTTTGTTCACTTTTTTTTTTCCTCCTCCAGGGTTATTGCTGGGCTCGGTGCCTGCACCATGAATCCACCGCTCCTGGAGGCCATTTTTCCCCCTTTTTGTTGCCCTAGTTGTTGCAGCCTCTTTGCGGTTATTATTGCCATTGTTGACGTTGCTTTGTTGTTGGATAGGACAGAGAGAAATGGAGAGAGGAGGGGAAGACAGAGAGAGAGGGGAGAGAAAGATAGACACCTGCAGACCTGCTTCACCGCCCGTGAAGCGACTCCCCTGCAGGTGGGGAGCCGGGGGCTCGAACCGGGACCCTTATGCCGGTCCCTGCGCTTTGCGCCACCGCCCGACTCCCACTTTGTTCCCTTTTCCTGGTGTGTCGTGACCTATGACGAAGGTCACATAGCGTCACAGCTGCCCCGGAAATAGAAGGCAGAGGGGCGGAGAAGAAGGCGGAAGTGGTCGCGCCGGGCGGCCGGGGCGGGCATGGTAACGGTTTGGAGCCGAGACGCTTGGTGGAAGAGGCTAGTCAGCCGGTGCTGGTGCCACCCGGGCTGCTCCTGGAGCCCCACGCGGGCCCGCCGCAGCCATGATGATCCACGGCTTCCAGAGCAGCCACCAGGATTTCACCTTCGGGCCCTGGAAACTGACGGCGACCAAAACGCACATCATGAAATCTGCGGACGTGGAGAAGTGAGCGGGCGGGGTCAGGCCGGGCCCGGGAGTGAGTCCCGGGACAGGGGGAAGTGAGTCGAGAGAGCTGAGGGAGCAGGTCGAGGGGGTCGGGCCTGGGTAGGTCCTGCGCCCGGGCCGAGTGCTTGCTCCGGTGACCCTCGAATGACTCTTGGGAAAGGCCCCCAGGCGGCGGTGGTCGCCGCCTTCCGTGCTGTAGGGTCTTCCAGCGGGACTGAACCAAAGTCCCTTCTTCGCACCTTCTTGCCTCCCCTTCTGACCCGGGGGACACGGTAACCACTGTTGGGGCAATAGCAGGGTGGTTTTCTGTCGGGAGACGACGGCCGGGTTCTTGGGGTCAGCAGTAGGGATGACCTGATATGTTTAGTCTTTAGCGTGTCAGGTGCTTTGCAGACACTGGAACCGGAAGATGAAGAAGGAGCCTCTGCAGGAATTCCGCACTCCAGGAGACGGACAGTTACAACACAGGGCCTGTTAGACACTCGGGATCAGAGGGGGACCTGAACTGAATCTTGCTTGAGAAAGCCAAAGCGAGGGGGTAGCGAGGGTGTCTTTTGTGAAGAACTGTTTGTGTGGTTGTAGTATGGGAAGGAGAGGAGAGGTATAGATCCGAGGGGATTGAGACTATAGAGAACTTTTTTATTTTATTTTTTTTGCCTCGGGGGTTATCGCTGGGGCTCAGTGCCTGCTCCTGGAGGCTATTTTCCCCATTTTTGTTGCCCTTGTTGTTGTTATCATTATTGTATTGTTGTTATTGTTGTTGGATAGGACAGAGAGAAATCGAGAGGGAGGAGAGGAAGACAGACACCTGCAGACCTGCTTCACTGCCTGTGAAGCGACCCTTCTGCAGGTGGGGAGCCGGGGGCTCGAACCGGGAACCTTACCCTGGTCCTTGTGCTTCGCGCCATGTGAGCTTAACCCGCCGCGCCACCACCCAGCCCCCTTATAGAGAACATTTTTATGCTCAATCAAGGACTTTGGTATGTTACCTGATGTCTGTTGGGTATAATTCAATAATACAAGGAGCCATTTGGGGGATGTTCATCCACTCTGAACGCTTTCCTTGGGTGGAGGGTGGATTGGAGTCTGCAGGACTGGGTAAGGAGGCCCAGTAGAAGGGGGAAAAGGAGAGGATGAGGAGGTTTTAAATTAAGTTCTTGAACTTGATGGCCCAGTTGACAGGAGAAGGAAAAAAGAAGGAGCAGTCTGTTTCCATTGCCACTTATCATGGAGAGGAAAGCACAGGAGTAGATTGGGCTTGTGTCACAGGAGGTGGTTACTTTGTTGAAATCTGAGTTATATGTGGGTTAAAAAGTAGGGAAATGAGGGTGGGGTGGTAGCGCAGCAGGTTAAGCACGTGTGGCGCAAAGGATCCCAGTTGGAGGCCCCAGCTCCCCACCTGTAGGAGAGTGGCTTCACAGGTGGTGAAGCAGGTCTGCAGGTGTCTTTCTCTCCCTCTCTGTCTTCCCCTCTCTCCATTTCTCTCTGGCATATCTAACAATGAGGACATCAATAACAATAATAATAACTGCAAAAACAATAAAAAACAAGGGCAACAAAAGGAAAAATAAAGTATAAATTCTTTTTTTAAAAAAAGTAGGGAAGTGGTAGCATACTTACCTAGGAAATTAAAAGACGTGACTGGTTTGGTTGTTTCAAAAGCAGTGAGCAGGTCTGAAGGTGTTTTTCTCTACCCCGCCTTCCCCATCTCTCTTAATTTCTCTGTCCCATCCAATAAAATGAAAAAAAAAAGGCCGTCAGGAGCAGTGGATTTGTAGCACGGGCACTAAGCCACAATAATAACTCTGGAGGCAAAAAGAAAAAAAAAGAGATTTATTCTCACTCACCCTAAATCTTTCAGTGATACATTGCCCTAGGGTGTAAAAACCTTGAGAATGCTAAATAAATGGAATAGGGGAAATGTTGGATTAAAGAAACTTTCTTTTTAAAATTTTTAGTTTTAAAATTTATTATTTTGCTTTGATAGAGACAGAAATAGGGTGAGAGAGGGAGAGAAAGTTGAGATGGGGGTAGATAGCATAGGGGTTATGCAAAGAGACTCATGTCTGAGGCTCTGAAGTCTCAGGTTCAATACCCCCCCCCCCAACCACCACCATAAGCCAGAGCTGAGCAGTGCTGTGGTAAAACAAAAAAAGGCGGGAGGAGGGGAGAGAAAGAGACACCTACAGCCTGTTTTACTGCTTCTGGGTCCTCATGCATGGTAACTGCACTCTACAGGTTGCTCCACTCCTTGGCCTCAGGAAGCTGCTGCTGCCTCTTTTCTTCTCCTTCTCCTCCTCTTCTTCCTCCTCCTCCTTTTCCTTTCCATTCTCCTCCTCCCCCTCCTCCTCTCCCTTCCCCCTTCCTTCTCCCCTCCTACTCTCCCTCCTCCTTTACCCCTCCCTCTCCCCTCCTCCTCCCCCTTCTCAACAGCAGTTGTCTGGTCTCATAAGTCTAGCCCCCCAGGCATGGTAAAGTGTACATTTTGCCAAGTGAATATCTCTCTGGCCCTATCAGAAGTTTTTACTCTTTTGTCTATTTGTTTGCTTTGTTTTATTATTACTGAGGATTCACTGCTTAAAATTTTTTTTCTCAGTTTTTTTTTTCTTCTTTTCAGAAAGTAGGAAAGAAACTATAGTACTGAAGCTTCCCTTGGTGCTGGGGGTGGGGTGGGTAGGGAGGGCAGATTGAACCTAGTAGTCATTTTTCCTTTTTTAAAAAATTTATTATTATTACTATTTATTATTGGATAGAGACAATTTGAGAGGGGTGGGGATATAGAGAGGTAGAGAGACAGATTCACTTGCAGCATTGCTTCACTGCTCATTAAGCTTTCCCCTTGCAGGTGGGGCTCAGGAGCTTTGAACCCGGATCCTTGCACACTGTAGTGTATGCACTTAACCAGCTGTGCCACCTCCTGGTGTGCCCCCCCACTCTTTTAATGTGGTAGGAGAGATGGAAATTGAGAGGGGAGGTGGAGATAAAGAGGGAGAAAGGTCTGTACCTGCTTCACCACCTGTGAAGCTTTCCTCTGCAGGTGGGTCCAGGGACTTGAACCTGACCTTTGCACATAGTAAGAATGTGTGTTTAACTAGGTATGTCACTGTCTGCCCCCCTGTTTCAGCTTCTGTTGTGCTTTGTCCACTGCTTTGCTCTTACATTTTTATACGTCTCTTCTCTCTACCCCTTGTCTTTTGTGTTATGCCTTGTCTCTTGATATGTGTTTCATTTGGCTCATTCAGAGCTATGAAAAGAGAGATCAGAGTAAGTTTAAGTGATCATTATTTTCAGGCTATGCTTTGGGGGGTTCTGGCCCACTCATAAATAATTACCACTGGTCAAGAAGCTGAATATTCCTAGACAGAGTCTTGGATGTGGTGGAGGTGGTGGGCTCATAACATTCCAAAACTCTAGCCTCTACTTACAGCTACTTTTTTTTTTCCCCAAAATAAGTAACTATTTGCCATTTCTAAAAATACTGTTTATTTTTAATTATGATAGAGACAGAAATGAGAGATCAGATAGGGAGCTGGGTGGTGGTATACCAGGTTAAATGCATATATTACTAATTGTAAGGACCTGAGCAAGGATCCTGATTTGAGCCCCTGGCTCCCCACCTGCAGGAGGTTGTTTCACAAGTGGTGAAGCAGGTCTGCAGGTGCCTGTCTTTCTCTCTCCCTCTCTCTATTTTTATAAATGTATTTTTATTTAACCAGGACACAGCTCAGCTCTGGCTTATGGTGGTACAGGGAATTGAGCCTGGGACTTTGGAGACTCAGGCACAAAAGTCTCTTCTTTGCATAACCATTATGCTATCTACTCCTGCCCCTCTCTCCTTCTCTATCTTCCCCTTCCCTCTCAATTTCTCCAAGTCAAAAAAAAAAAAAAAGTAAAGAAAATGGCCACAGGAGCACTGAGCCCCAGTGATAACCCTGGAGATAAAAAAAAAAAAAGGAGTGAGGAAGATACACCTGTAGCACTGCTATGGGTGAAGGAGATCAGGGGCTTGAACCTAATATCCTCATACTTGGTAAGTGCATTTACCAGTTGCCTCATTGCTCAACCACTTTGCCTGTCAATTTTAACAACTCTTTTTCTTTCTTTGTTTTTTTTTTTTTTTTGCCTCCAGGGTTATTGCTGGGGCTTGGTGCCTGCATCATGAATCCACTGCTCCTGGAGGCTGTTTCTCCCATTTTGTTGCCCTTGTTGTGCTTGTTGTAGTTGTTATTGTTGCCATAGCTGTTGTTGTTGTATAGGACAGAGAGAAATGGTGAGAGGAGGGGAAGACAGAGGGGGAGAGAAAGATAGACACCTGCAGACAAGCTTCACTGCTCGTGAAGTGACCCCACTGCAAGTGGGGAGCGGGGGGCTCGAACCAGGATCCTTATGCTGGTCCTTGCTCTTTGCGCTATGTGCACTTAACTTGCTGTGCTACCACCTGGCTCCCTTATAAAGAGCTCTTCTTCTAGCATTTTCCCTTCTTCCGTAGCCAGTCAACAGGTCAGGTTGAAAGCTGTCAGGAGCTGCTTGTTGCTGGCTTTGAAAGTGACTGGGATCCATGTGGATTTAGTCGGCTAGGAAGGATCGTCAGTTTCCCCAATGAATGGGTACTCACGGGATGCACCACGAGAAGGTCGATCCAATGCATCCCGCTTAATAGTGGATGACAGATACCTACTTCGAATATTAAAATAAATGGAGAGGCCAGTCAAAACCACATATGTGGTATCCTGTTTTGCAGTGGTGTTGACCCTGGTTCAAGCCTGGCACCTGCCACATTGAAAACACCTTCCATGCTGTGGTCCCCCTAGCTGAAAATAGTAGCCTAAGTGGGTGAAACTCCAAGAGGTGACTAAAACCAAAACAACATATCTGTGGATTTGTGTGTGCTCTTGACTTTGTAGATGTCTAAAATAATTTTCTCTAGCGAAGCTGTGTAAATGCGGTTCATGTATACATAAAACAGTGTAACATAATGGAAAAAAAACCCAGTAAATACCTGGTATTTCTTGTGAACTAGCTTTCATCTTGAGTTAGTTGCTTAAATTCTTTCTTTTTTTTTTTTTTTTTTAGTTAACTCTTTTAAAATTTTTTTAAAGAAAGTATTAATTAACAAAACCATAGGGTAGGAGGGGTACAATTCCACACAATTCCCACCACCCATTCTCCATATCCTACCCCCTCCCCTGATAGCTTTCCCATTCTCTATCCCTCTGGGAGCATGGACCCAGGGTCATTGTGGGTTGCAGAAGGTAGAAGGTCTGGCTTCTGTAATTGCTTCCCCGCTGAACATGGGCGTTGACTGGTCGGTCCATACTCCCAGTCTGCCTCTCTCTTTCCCTAGTAGGGTGGGTCTCTGGGGAAGCGGGGCTCCAGGACACATTGGTGGGGTCTTCAGTCCAGGGAAGCCTGGCCGGCATCCTGATGACATCTGGAACCTGGTGATTGAAAAGAGAGTTAACATACAAAGCCAAAAAAATTGTTGAGCAATCATGGACCCAAAGCTTGGAATAGTGGAGAGGAAGTGTTAGGGAGGTCCTCACTGCAAACTCTAGTGTACTTCTGCTTTCAGGTATATATTTTGCAGTAGTTTATGGATACGTGTGAACATATGCTCTCTCTCACAGAAACTGGTGTATATCTAGGTTTTGGGACTTTGTTAGAAAGTGAACCACCTGAGATGGAATTAGAGTATACTATAAAAGGAAAGGTCTCACCCGAGTAATGAAGCTGAAGGGTTGTCATTCCACACGTGTAGTCTCTGGACACAGTCTGAGGTGAAGCATGTTGAGGTGGCAATCTTTTGGTGGTGGGAATGGTGTTTATGTACACTCCTAGTAAAATGTACTCATATACATCACTAGTTAATACGAGAGGGGGAAAATTAATTGTATGTCTCAAGTTTTTCAAAACACAAACTGAATCTTTTCTCAATATATGCAGTGTAATTGATATGCAGACTCTCTCAAAAGCCTAGACCAAGTAGATCAGAAGCAACCAATAGCACAGCTATATACAAGATAACTGGGTACTGTACAGCAAACCCTAACAAAAGGACCTTTCAAAGTTAACCCAATTACCAAATAATGTGATGATAACATTAACTATCGATTGTCTTTTTGAACCCTAAGACAGCAGGAACCTTACATCTCCACTATAGAGCCTCTACTTCCCCCAGTCCTGGAACTATTGGATAGGGCCCACTTTCCCGTATGCCTCTCCCAATCCATATCAAATAATATTGCATCTGCCGATCACAACCTAACCAACACAGTCGCTTAAATTCTTTGAGCTTTTCTTGCCCCACAAAGTTTTTTTAAAAAATATTTATTTTCCCCTTTGTTGCCCTTTTTATATTATTGTTGTAGTTATTGTTGTTATTGATGTTGTTGTTAGATAGGACAGAGAGAAATGAAGAGAGGAGGGGAAGATGGGGGGGTGGGGGGAGAAAGATAGTCACTTGCAGACCTGCTTCACTGCCCGCATGTGGGGAGCTGAGGGCTCGAACCGGGATCCTTACACCGGTCCTTGGGCTTTGCGCCATGTGGGCTTACCCTGCTGTGCTACCGCCTGACTCCCCACAAAGTATTTTTTTTTTTTTTAAGATTAGATTTACTTATTAATGAGAAAGATAGGAGAGAGAAAGAACCAGACATCACTCTGGTACATGTGCTATCCAGGATTGAACTCAGGACCTCATGCTTGAGAGTCCGATGCCTTATCCACTGCACCACCTCCTGGACCACCACAAAATAGTTTCAAAGCTTAAGTTGCACTATCTCAGAAGCAGTCTTTGCTTATCCTACCTGAAATAGTATCCTCCCATTACTTTGTGTTTCGTATATCACTGACATGTTATATATATTTTTGTTTATTGACTGTTCTATTTCACCTGTTAGAGTACTGTAAAGATATTCATGGAGAGAATGATTAAAGTATTTATAGACTATGTAATATATTAAATCGTGTATAATTTAACTTATTCAGTATTGGGAGGAGACTTCTTTCGGGATTAAAGAGAAACAAAAGCATCAGCAGTGATAGAAGATGGGGACGATATGCAATCATCTGACCTAACTTTTCGTTATGCACAGGCTAGCCAATGAATTGCATATGCCATCTCTTCCTGAAATGATGTTTGGAGACAATGTTTTAAGAATCCAGCATTGCTTTGGCTTTGGAATTGAGTTCAATGCTACAGATGCATTGCGCTGTGTAAACAACTACCAAGGAATGCTTAAAGTGGCCTGTGCTGAAGAGTGGCAGGAAAGCAGGTAAGAGTCCTGGGCAGTTAAGGAATAACAAACAAAAGAAAAAAGTGGAAGAAATATTTGGTATTCTGTATTCATGGTATGTGCATTTTATTAGAATGAATGGATAGGGTTATTATTAAACTTGATAGCTGTATCACTATATAATTTATTTTTATCTATAAAATAGAAGTTATTTACCCCTTTGAATACTTGTTGAGTTAAATTGTTTATAGTTGAGCTGAGTTATGTAGCATTTATTTATTTATTACAAATTATATATATATATATATATATTTTTTTTTTAACAAGTTCGTCATTTAATAAGTCTGAATTCATTTTTGCCATGGTATTATACACAGTCATTTGTTGAAACATTTCTTTTTAACAGATCTTATTTGAAAAAAAAGTCATAGGGCCGGTGGTGGCGCACCTCGTTGAGCGCACATGTTGCAGTGCACAAGGACCCGGGTTCGAGCCCCCGGTCCCCACCTGCAGATGGAAAGCTTTGCAAGTGGTGAAGCAGAGCTGCAGGTGTTTCTCTGTCTCTCTCCCTCTCTATCTGCCCTACCCTCTCGATTTCTGACTGTCTCTATCCAATAAATAAAGATAATAAAAAAAAAATTTAAAAGAAAAAAAAGTCATAGATACGGTGAGTTCTGTATAGACGGTTGGATAGTAAGTTAGTTCCTTTGTTTTGAGTTATAAGCCTTAACTTCACTGCAGAATAAAGAATTGTAGGCCAAAGAAAGCATAATCGATCACTCGTATAGAACAGTATTGTTTCTATAATTTGAAGCTTTCTGAATGGACGGGTTCAGGCCTGGTGTAACTGTAAAAAGATTACTTGGTGAATAGACTATATGGAAATAGTACAAAATGTTATTAACTTTAATCATAATAGCTTAAACAGCACTATGTTACTAATTGCTATTTAAAATAAAAAACCTGTTTTTGAACCCCCAAGAAGACAGCATTTGTATATAACCATGCAACCTAGTCTTAGGGGAATACCAATACTTATTTCAACAGAAACTTTGGCTTTAGAAAAGAGTCACAAACATTTAAAATAATGGCTTTAATTGTCATTTTAAGTATACGGCAGGGAAAAGTGTGCTTTAATTAAATATACATCATACCAGTGATGCTGGCAAACAAATAATATTTTTTTTATATTTATTTATTTTCCCTTTTGTTGCCCTTGTTTTTTCATTGTTGTTGTAGTTGTTGTTGTTATTGATGTTGTCTTTGTTAGATAGGACAAAGAGAAGTGGAGAGAGGAGGGAAAGACGGGGGAGAGAAAGGTAGACACCTGCAGACCTGCTTCATCGCATGTGAAATGATTCCCCTGCAGGTGGGGAGCCGGGGGCTCAAACTGGGATCCTTGTGCCGGTCCTTGTGCTTTGCGCCATGTGCACTTAACCTGCTGCGCTACCATGGAAGTCTTATAGAACCATTTCTTCTTCTTCTAGCGTTTGCCCTTCTTCCATAGCCAGTCAACAGCGTCAGGTTGAGCCTGATGTAAAGTTTCGAGACCTCCTTTGAATCTGGAGAGGTGGCAGTCGTTGACTATGTGGGTCATAGTCTGTCTGTAGCCGCAGGGGCAGTTCGGGTCGTCACTGGCTCCCCAGTGATGGAGCATAGCGGCGCACCGGCCATGGCCTGTTCCATTATGCTCTCTCTCTGGGCTGCATTTACTTTTTTTTTTTTTTTAATTTATCTATTTATTGAATAGGGACAGCCAGAAATCGAGAAGGAAGGGGGAGTTAGAGAGGGAGAAAGACAGAGACACCTGCAGCCTTGCTTCACCACTTTCCCCCTGCAGGTGGGACCCGGGCCTCAAACACTGGTTCCCTGGTTCTTGCGCACTGTAACATGTGTGCTCAACCAGGTGTGCCACCACCCGGCCCTCGTTTACTTTATTTTATTTTATTTTATTTTATTTTATTTTATTTTATTTTTACCAGAACATTGCTCATCTCTGGCATGGGGATTGAATTTCTCATCTCTGTACTGGGGATTGAATTTGGAACTGATAGAACTGATAGTGCCTCAGACATGAAATTTTTTTTACCTAACTATTATGCTGTCTCTCCAGCTAGCATTCCATGCCTTTCTTTCTCTCCCCCCTACCCTCGTTTGTGTGTGTGTGTGTGTTTGTCTCTCCAGCTTGTATTCTCTCCCTCCCCTCCCCCTCCCCCTCCCCCTCCCCCTCCCCCTCCCCCTCCCCCTCCCCCTCCCCCTCCCCCTCCCCCTCCCCCTCCCCCTCTGCCAGAGCATTGCTCAGCTCTGGCTTATGGTGGTCTGGGGCATTGAACTTTGGGACCTAGGGGCCTCAGACACTTGAGTGCCATCACTACAAATCCATCACTCCTGGAGGCCTTTTTTTTTTTTTTTTTTCTATTACCATCTTTTTTTATTGGTTAGGACAGAGAAATTGAGAGGGGAAGGGGAACTAGAGAGGGAGAGAGAAAGAGACACCTCCAGACCTACCTCACTGTTTGTGAAGTCACCTTCCTGCAGGTCAGGGGATAGGTGCTCGAACCTGGGCCCTTGTGCATCAGAACATATGTGCTTAAGCAGGTGTGCCACCACCCAGCCCCTGCATTTACTTTTTTGATCCTTATGTGTTTTTAGTAAAAAAATCAGTGTGTGTGTATTAATGTTCCTGTACAGAGAAAAATACTTACTTATGGTTTGCATTTAACTTGAAGAAATTACTAAATACATTGAAATTAAATGTGTTTTATTTTTATTTATTATTTACTGCAGAGAGACAAATCAAGAGAGACACCTGCAGCACTGCTGCACCACCTATGAAGCTTTCCCATTGCAGGTGGGGAACAGGGACCCTTGCTCATTGTAACATGTTCACTCAGTTGGGTGAGCCACCACCCAGTCCCCGAAATGTATTTCTTGATTAATCAAATCAATTTATTTTGTGCTTACTATATACTAGGTGCCTTGGAAACTATAAAGTAGTATAAGCCTTTAGACCACATCCTTAGGCAATATACAGACTAGTTGAAGAGATTACATTAGCACATTACAGAGTTAGCTAACAGTGTGAAGAGAAATCAAGAAGTATCTTTTTAGTGCATTATCTAAGTTATATACACAGAAACACACACATATATATTAGGATATTTTACATTTGTAGAATGTAATTTGGTGTGATAGATGAATACAGATGAACTGTTTTGCATCACAGAATCTCATCCTTCTCTCATTTTTTTTTGAGGACTGAGGGTGAACACTCCAAAGAAGTTATTAAACCATATGATTGGACCTATACTACAGATTACAAGGGAACATTACTTGGAGAGTCACTTAAATTAAAGGTAAATCTTATTCTGCTTTAATGAGTAATCTAACCCCTAAAAAGTTTCAGTAATGTCTTGTCTTCTACTTTCATTCTGCTTGTTTTTTATTGTGGGAAGCTTCAGAATCTAGTGTAAAGGAATTTTATTTGATGATTATCAACAAAAGGTAAAAGACCACAGTGGAACATTTAAAAAAATATTTATTTATTCATTCATTCATTCATTCATTCATTCATTCATTCATTCATTCATTCATTCCCTTCTGGTGCCCTTGTTGTAGTTATTATTGTTGTTATTGATGTCATTGTTGGATAGGACAGAGAGAAATGGAGAGAGGAGGGGAAGACAGAGGGGGAAAGAAATAGACACCTACTTGACCGCTTGTAAAGCGACTCCCCTGCAGGTGGGGAGCTGGGGGCTCGAACCTGGATCCTTCCACCAGTCCTTGCACTTTGCGCTATGTGCGCTTAACTGCTGCACTACCGCCCAACTCCCAGTGGAACAATTTTTATCCTGTGTTTAGTAGTCACAGCATATAGCTGTCAGTTTCATTATCAAGAAACATTAAAATACGTATTTTTTCTTGGTGTAATGAGTTATTTAAGAGAACTTGCAAGGTGGTAGGTTACAATATTCTAGATGAACAGACATGA
Organism: Erinaceus europaeus; assembly: GCF_950295315.1. Taxonomy (NCBI): domain Eukaryota; kingdom Metazoa; phylum Chordata; class Mammalia; order Eulipotyphla; family Erinaceidae; genus Erinaceus; species Erinaceus europaeus. The sequence continues at coordinate 54,581,083 of NC_080170.1, read as the reverse complement.
GGGAAATTAATAATTTCTGGTGAGACAACTTAGGCTTTTATTTTCCCTGCACTCTGTGAACTTAGTATGACTTCAAGCAAATTAATAAATTAGGTAAACAGAAATATCCACCTCAAGAGCCAGGCGGTGGTGCACCTGATTAAGCACACACATTACAGTGCACAAAGACCTAGGTTCAAGCCCCCGGTCCCCACCTGCAGGGGGGAAAGCTTCATGAGTGGTGAAGCAGAACTGCAGGTGTCTCTCTCGCTCTCTTTTTTTTTGTTTAAATTTGTATTTTTTATTATCTTCATTTATTTATTGGATATAGAGACAGCCAGAAATCAGGAGGGAAGGGGGTGACAGAGAGGGAGAGTGTCTTAAATTTTTTAAATTATTTATTTATTTATTTATTCCCTTTTGTTGCCCTTGTTTTATTGTTGTAGTTATTATTGTTGTTGTTGTCGTCATTGTTGGATAGGACAGAGAGAAATGGAGAGAGGAGGGGAAGACAGAGGGGGAGAGAAAGATAGACACCTGCAGACCTGCTTCACCACTTGTGAAGTGATCCCCCTGCAGGTGGGGAGCTGGGGGCCCAAACCAGGATCCTTATGCTGCTCTTTGCACTTTGCGCCACGTGCGCTCAACCCACTGCGCCACCGCCCGACCCCCATTAAATTATTTTTTAAAAAAGAAGAAATATACACCTCATAGCAAAGTTTGATAGGTAAACTCCCAGTATACTCTCTTGTATTCATGTTAACTCCACTTAAGAAATTCACTAAGGTGATTTGGGAAGTGACAAAAAGTGTTGGACTCTAGCATGAGGCCCCAAGTTCATTCCTGGCAGCACATGTACCATAGTAATGTTCTGGATCTCTTTGCTTTCTCCTATCTGTATCATAAAGAAATAAAACAGAGAATGAGAACTACTTTATGCACTTCAAAGTAGAAACTTAGGTGTATTTCATATCTCTATCTCTATCTCTGTATCTGTTTGCCTCCAGGGTTATTGCTGGGGCACGGTGCCTGCACTATGAATCCACTGCTCCTGGAAGGCCATTCTTCCCATTTTGTTCCCCACGTTATACTTATTATTGTCATAGCTGTTGTTGTTGGATAGGACAGAGAGAACTTGAGAGAGGAGGGGAAGACAGAGAAGGAAAGATAGACACCTGTAAACCTGCTTCACCGCTTGTGAAGTGACCCCCTGCAGGTGGGGAGATGGGGGCTCCAACTGGGATCCTTAGGCCAGCCCTTGCGCTTTTCGCCATGTATGCTTAACCTGTTGGGCTACCGCCCAGCCCCCACTTAGGTATATTTTGAAACCTTTTTTTTTTTAAATTTCTTTATTGGGGGATTAATGTTTTATAGTTGACAGTAAATAGAATAGTTTGTACATGCATAATATTCCCCAGTTTTCCACATAACAATACAACCCTCACTAGGTCCTCTGTCATCATATTCCAGGACCTGAACCTTCCCTGCTACCCACCCCAGAGTCTTTTACTTTGGTGCAATACACCAACTCCAGTCCAAGTTCTGTTTAGTGTTTTCCCTGGTGAGCTTGTTTTTCAACTTCTGTCTGTGAGTGAGACCATCCCATATTCATCCTTCTGTTTCTGACTTATTTCACTTAACATGATTTCTTTAAGCTCCATCCAAAGATGGGCTGAAAACGGTGAATTCACCATTTTTAACAGCTGAGTAGTATTCCATTGTGTGTGTAGACCACAACTTGCTTAGCCACTCATTTGTTGGACACCTGGGTTGCTTCCAGGTTTTGGCTACTACAAATTGTGCTACTATGAACATGGGTATACTCAGATCTTTTTGGTTGGTGTGTTTGGTTCTTTAGGATATATGCCCAGGAGAGGAATTGTAGAGTCAAAGGGTAGGTTTATTTCTACCCTTCTGAGGGTTCTCTAGACTTTCTAGCCTTCTGAGGGTTCTTCACAGGGGTTGGACCAATTTGTATTCTCACCAACAGTTCAGGATGGTTCCTTTGACCGCACAACCTCTCCAGCATTTGTTGCTGCTGCTACCTTTTCTGATGTATGGCATTCTCACAAGAGTGAAGTGGTATCTTATTGTTGTCTTTATTTGCATTTCTCTGACAATCAGTGATTTGGAGCATTTTTTAATATGTTTATTGGCCTTTTGGATCTCTTCTATAATGGATATTCTATTCATATCCACTCCCCATTTTTGGATGGGGTCATTTGTTTTCTTCTTGTTGATTTTGGCAAACTCTCTATATATTTTGCTTATTAGCCTCTTGTCTGATGGATGGCATGTAAGATCTTCTCCCATTCTATAAGAGGTCTCTTTGTTTGGGTAGTGATTTCTTTTGCTGTGCAAAAGCTTTTTAATTTGATGTCGTCCCATTGGTTTATTTTTGTTTTAGTCTTCTTTGTAATTGGATTCATTTCATTTGAAGATATCTTTAAAATTTATACAGAAGGGGGTCAGGTGGTAGTGCAGCAGGTTAAGCGCACATGTCCCAAAGCACAAGGACCAGTATAAGGACCCCGGTTCGAGCCCTCTGCTCCCCACCTGCAGGGGGGTCGCTTCACAGGCGGTGAAGCAGGACTGCAGGTGTCTGTCTTTCTCTCCCTGTCTGTCTCGATTTCTCTCTGTCCTATCTAACAACAACAACAGCAATGACAACAATAATAATGACAACAATAAGGGTAACAACAAGGGCAACAAAATTGGAAAAAATGGCCTCCAGGAGCAGTGTATTCGTAGTGCAGGCACCGAGCCCCAGCAATAACCCTGGATGCAAAAAAAAATATATATATATATACAGAAAAGAGTTCTGCCAATATTTTCCTCTAAGTATAGTTTCTGATCTAACATGCAAGTCCTCGATCCATTTGGAGTTTACCTTTGTGTTTGGCGAAATATAGTGGTTCAGTTTCATTCTTCTGCATGTTTCAACCCATTTTTTAAAAAATGTTATTTATAGGGCAGATATAGATAGCATAATGGTTATGCAAAGAGACTCTGATACCTGAGGCTCCGAAGTCCCAGGTTCAATCCCCTGCACCACCATAAGCCAGTGCTGAGTAGTACTCTGGTATTAAAAACAAACAATTATTTATAAAATGGAAATATTGACAAGACCATAGGATAAGAGGGATACAATTCCACACAGTTTCTACCACTGGAACTCCATATCCAGTCCCCTCCCTTGATAGCGTCCCACTCTTTATCCTTCTGGGAGTATGGACCCAGGCCATTATGGGGTACAGAATGTGGAAGGTCTGGCTTCTGTAGTTGCTTCCCCAATGAACATGGGCATTGGTAGGTCTATCTACACTTCCAGCCTCTCTCTCTCTCTTCTCTTTCTCTAGAGGGGCAAGGGCCTGAGGAGGCGGGGCTCCAGGACACGTTAATGGGGTCGTCTGTCCAGGGAAGTCAGATTGGCATCATGGTAGCATTTTGAACCTGGTGGCTGAAAAAGAGTTAAGGTATAAAGCAGAACAAGTTGTTGACTAATCATGAACCTAAAGACAAGAATATTGCAGATGAAGATTTGGGGTCTTCGTTTTGGAAAAAACTAGTAAGGTGGCCCAGGAGGTGGCACAGTAGATACTCAACCATGAGGTCCCAAGTTCAATCTCCGGCAGCACATGTACCACAATGATATCTGATTCTTTCTCTCCTCCTATCTTTCTCATGAAAAAATAAATAAATTCTTAAAAAAAAGAAAGAAAGAAAGAAAGAAATAGTTAGTAGGTATTTTAGGTATATTCCAAGTGGCCCATGACTTTACTAGTTTTTGCCTGGGCCTGACATCTAATATGCAGGTGGACCCAAGTTAATTATCTGGGGAGATGATATCATAGTTGGAAAAAGAACTAGAAAGCTGGATCAGGGAAGAGAGTAGTTCCCAAATATGGGAAAAATATATTAATACTCTTCACTGTAAGTCCCATTGATTTGCTCTGGGGCTTATATTCAGCACAGGAGCCTGTGTAACCTCTGCATCCCTGTAGGTCTGAGCTCACATTCTGTGGTCATGGCTAACAATATTCCAGGTTGTACTAATTTCACAATCCATTTTCCTCGGGTGGTATGTGGAGTATGTTATCCAACTTCCCTTTGGAGAATGGAACAGTCTCTACCATTGTTTATCCACATGCTTCAACCCATTTTTTCCAATATCCTTTGTTGAAGAGACTCCCCTCTCCCCATTTAATAGTCTGGGCACCTTTATAAAAGATTAGATAGATGTCTGTAGGTGTGGAGGCTTACTTCTGGGCTCTCAATCCTATTTCACTGGTCAGTGTGTCTGTTTATGTTCCAGTACCAAGCAGTTTTGATTATAATGGCCCTATAATGCAATCTGAGATCTGGGAGTGTGGTGCCTTTAGTTCTATTCCTTCTTCTCAAGATTGTTTTGGCAATTCTAGGTCTTTTCTGGTTCCAGATAAACATTTGTAGCTTTTGTTCTATTCTGAAAATTTTGGTTGGGATCTTGATGGGTATTGCATTAAATTTCTATATACTCTGGTAGTATATTCATTTTAATGATGTTAACTCTTCCAACCCATAAACATGGAATATCTTTCCACTTCTTTGTGTATTTTTCTATTTCCTTGAATAGTATTTTGAAATCTTAAAAGTATGATTGAAACAATGCAAATTTGTCTTAGGTTGTATGTCTCTTAATATTTCTTTTACAGAGGAGAAATTTCAGTGTAAACAAGTTGTTATTGGATGGCTGGGGAGATAGATACCTCTTAAAGTACAGGATTTGCATGCCTGAGACCACAGAGACCCTGGTTCAGTCCTTGCTACTACTGGAAGCTAGACCTAATGCATACTTTGTCTTCTCACTACTAAAAATTCACTCATTCATTCACTTATTAAACTAGTCATTAGAAAACCTGTGTCATGTGTTGGTGCTTAGAAATATGATGAGTTGGGGAGTTAGGCAGTAGCGCATTGGGTTAAGCGCACATGACGCAAAGCGCAAGGACCAGTGTAAGGATCCCAGTTCGAGCCCCCGACTCCCCACCTGCAGGGGAGTCGCTTCACCAGGCGGTGAAGCAGGTCTGCAGGTGTCTTTCTCTCCTCCTCTGTCTTCCCCTCCCTTCTTCATTTCTCTCTGTCCTAACAACAGCGACATCAATAACAACAACAATAACTTCAACAACAATAAAAAAAACCAAGGGCAACAAAAGGGAAATTAAATAAGTATAAAAAATTAAAAAAAGAAATCAGAATTGTTTCCCACTAGAGAGACATATATATTTCCTAAGTTCCCACGCCATACAACACTATCTCCTCATATTTCTTTTTTAAAAATACTTATTTCCTTTTGTTGCCCTTGTTGTTTTATTGTTATTGTAGTTACTGTAGTTATTATTGCTGTTATTGATGTCATTGTTGGATAGGACAGAGAGAAATGGAGAGAAGAGGGGAAGACGGGGGAGAGAAAGACACCTGCAGACCTGCTTCACTGCTTGTGAAGTGACTCCACTGTAGGTGGGGAGCCGGGGGCTCAAACTGGGATCCTTACGCACGTATTTTTCTTTTTCTTTCTTTCTTTCTTTCTTTTTTCTTTTTCTTTTTTTTTTTTTACCTCCAGAGTTATTGCTGAGGCTCAGTGCCTGCACCATGAATCCACTGCTCCTGAAGGCCATCTTTCCCCCCTTTGTTGACCTTGTTGTAGCTTTGTTGTGGTTATTGTTAATGTCGTTCGTTGTTGGATAGGACAGAGAGAAATGGAGAGAGGAGGGCAAGACGGGGAGAGAAAGAGAGACACCTGCAGACCTGCCTCACTGCCTGTGAAGCGACTCCCCTGCAGGTGGGGAGCCGGAGGCTTGAACCGGGATCCTTACGCCTGTTCTTGCACTCTGCGCCAGTTGTGCCTAACCCACTGTGCCACTGTTCAACCACTATGCATTTATTTTTTACCCCCTCTCCCTGCAAGAGCACTGCTCAACTTTGGTTTATGGTGGTGCAGGTTATTGAGTCTGGAGACTGTGGAGCTTTAGTCATCAGAACCTCTGTGTAACCATTTATTTTTTCTCTCCTACCCACATTGCTTCTTTCATGTCTGATAACTACAAAATTTCAGAATTTTGTTTTCTGCTGATACAGTAATGACATGTACTAAAATTGTCTTCATAGGGTTGAAGATCATTTATGTTCTTAATGTGCTTGCTCTTTAAAGTTTTCTTTTTTTCTTTTAGGTTGTACCTACAACAGATCATATAGATACAGAAAAATTGAAAGCCAGAGAACAGATTAAGTTTTTTGAAGAAGTTCTCCTATTTGAGGATGAACTTCATGATCATGGAGTTTCAAGCTTGAGTGTGAAAATTGTGAGTATAATGGTTTTTGTTGAAAATTAACTTCTGGGACTGGGCAGTGGCTCACCAGGTTGTCCATATCCGTTTCATGCCTCAGTACTGTTTGTACATGCTATTTATTACCTCTTCTGGTATTCTTGTCCCCAGTTCTTCCTATGCTCAACTCAGGTGTTGCTTTCTCTTTCTCTTCTTTTTTAAATATTTATTTATTCCCTTTTGTTGCCCTTGTTGTTTTATTGTTGTAGTAATTATTGATGTCATTGTTGTTAGATAGGACCGAGAGAAATGGAGAGAGGCGGGGAAGTTAGAGGGGGAGAGAAAGACACCTGCAGACCTGCTTAACCACTTGTGAAGCGATTCCCCTGCAGGTGGGGAGCCAGGGGCACGAGCCGGTATCCTTAAGCTGGTCCTTACTTTGTACCACCCGACTCCCTTTTTTTTTTTTTAATGTATTTTATTTATTAGTGATTTAACATTGACTTACAAAACCATAAGATAATAGGTGTGGGGGTTGGGCAGCAGCACAGCGGGTTAAGCGCACATGGTGTAAAAAAGTGCAAGGACCGGTGTAGGGATTCCAGTTCAGTGTAGGGATCCCAGTTCGAGCTCCTGGTTCCCCAACCTGCAGGGCAGTCGCTTCACAGGCAGTGAAGCAGGCCTGCAGGTGTCTGTCTTTCTCTTCCCCTCTCTGTCTTCCCCTCCTCTCTCCATTTCTCTTTGTCCTATCCAGCAATGAACGACAACAAGAATAGTCACAACAAGGTTACAACAACAAGGGCAACATAAAGGGGGAAAAATGGCCTCCAGGAGCAGTGGATTCATGGTGCAGGCACTGAGCCCCAGCAATAACCCTGGAAGCAAAATAAAATAAAATAAAATAAAAAAGATAATAGGTGTATAATTCCATATGGTTCCCACCACCAGGGTTCTGTGTCCCCATCTCCTCCATTGGAAACTGCAGTAGTTCTCCCAGGGTCACCAATACAGGCTGATTATATATCTATGTATATCTATATTTATATCTATTTTTCCCCATTTTTTCAACTGTCCTGACTTCATTTCCTTTCTAAGTTATCCCTACACCTACTACTATTGTGGAGCTCCACAACTTTAGGCTTACATTTTTCAAATAGAGGTAAAGCAAAGTCACCACAGTACTGAAGTTTCCTTCAGTGCTGTGGGCACGGGGCTCAAGCCTGGGTTGTACACAGTAGGTGTACTATCCAGGTGAGAGCTATTTTGTTCTCCTCAAGCATATTATTTTTAGAGACCTAGATACCCCCTACTGTTAACTACTCTTCCTCTTCCCTGTCATCAGGTCTCTTTCATTCTCTCCCTCTCCCGTCCTCCCACCCCCCTTTTCTTTTCCTTCCTTCCTTTCTCTCTCTCTCTTTCTTTTTTTTTTTTTTTTTACCAGAGCACACTACTCAGCTCTGGCTTACGGAGCTACAAGGGGTTAAACTTGGGTCTTTGGAGCCTCAGTCATGTAATCATTTTTCTTCCTTCCTTATTTTCTCCTCTCCCCTCTCTTCTGCTGTTCCCTCTTTCTCCCTCCCTCTCTTTCATTTTTTAAATATTTATTTATTTATTTATTTTCCCTTTAGTTGCCTTGTTGTTTTTGTTGTGGTTATTGATGTTCTTATTGTTAGATAGGACAGAGAGAAATGGAGAGAGGAGGGGAAGACAGAGAGGGGAGAGAAAGACAGACACCTGCAGACCTGCTTCACCGCCTGTGAAGCCACTCCCCTGCAGGTGGGGAGCCGGCAGCTCCAACCGGGATCCTTACCTTGGTCCTTGTGCTTTGTGCCACGTGTGCTTAACCCGCTGTGCCACCGCCCGACTCCCTCTTTCATTTTTTTCTTTCTCTTTTTTTCTTAAGATTTACTTACTTATTAGTGATAGAGATAGAACCAAACCATTACTCCTGCACATGCAATGTTGGGGCTCTTAACTTTCTAACTTTCATGCATGTAAGTCCTAGTCACTATGCCACCTCTTGGGCTGAAGGACCCACCTTTTAACTCTCTCCACAAATCTTGGCATTCTTCCGTAGTATATATAATGCTTGGTTATGTCACAGATAAAAGATGCTAAGAGCATGTTAAGTGGTACTGTTTTTTTTTTTCTCCTCCAGGGTTATTGCTGGGCTCGGTGCCTGCACCATGAATCCACCGCTCCTGGAGGCCATTTTTCCTCCTTTTTGTTGCCCTAGTTGTTGCAGCCTCGTTGCGGTTATTATTGCCATTGTTGACATTGCTTTGTTGTTGGATAGGACAGAGAGAAATGGAGAGAGGAGGGGAAGACAGAGAGAGGGGGAGAGAAAGATAGACACCTGCAGACCTGCTTCACCGCCCGTGAAGCAACTCCCCTTCAGGTGGGGAGCCGGGGGCTCGAACTGGGATCCTTACGCCGGTCCCTGCACTTTGCGCCACGTGCGCTTAACCCACTGCGCCACCACCCAACCCCTGTGGTACTGTTTTTTAAAGTGAATATTATATTTTTCATATATCTAGGTGAGTTTTCAAGTCTTCCCTTTTTTTTCCTCTCCCTTTCTTTCACCGCAGCACTGCTTAGCTCTGGCTTATGGTGGTGTGGGGAATTGAACCTGGGACTTTGGAGCCTTAGACATGAGAGTCTCTTTGCATAACCATTATGCTGTCTCCATTGCTCTTAAGTCTCTTTAATCTTAATGTATTTTGATGTGGATATAACATATTTCTATTGTAAAAGACTGAAGCAAAGATGTTAAAAAAAACATAAAGGTAGGGGGTCAGGAGGTGGCACAGCGGGTTAAGTGCACATGATGCAAAACGCAAGGACCAGCGTCAGGATCCCGGTTCGAGTCCCCACCTGCAGGGGAGTCGCTTCACAGGTGGTGAAGCAGGTCTGC